>NC_057794.1:431004414-431304414 GCF_018294505.1 Triticum aestivum | reverse complement strand
GCTACTACACTCCAACATAGCAACAAAGCACATGGAAGTGATCTACTCAAGATGCTTGACAAAAGATGAACACTAGCCTACGTCTAATTCACACAATAGCAGGTTCAAACAAGCATGGCAAAAGTGCTGAAGATATCAGCATCACAGACTTGGTGAAAATAACAACATGCCAGGAATTAACAACATGAAGCAATGTTTAGAGCAAGCTAACAACATGCTACAGGAACATATCATAGAAAAACAAGGCAGGGCATGAATCTACTCAAAGCATAGAACAAAAGTCCCTTACTGACCATGAGTCAAAAAGGATCAGAAGATATGATGGCACCCATGTAAACATAGCAAGTTTTGTTAACATGTTCAGACTTAGCAGAAAACAGAGCATGGCATAAACAGAATTATGAAGGCATCTTTGCGAGCTCGATTCACTCAACACAAGGTATTGCATGAAAAGATAAGCATATAATCAGCAAGAAGACATGTTCAAGAAGATAAAAAAGGCAAAAACAAGTTCATAGCATGCATGGATCAGCTACAACAACCATGGTAAAATTGATTAACATGTAAACAATCTGCCAGGAACATTTTATAGCAAAAGTGGATCAAGATTGAGACATGCTAGGGCACTCCATAATTGCAAACAGGGGCATGGATGGATAGAGCACAACCATATGTCCAAATCATCCTTACTGAAGCAACTCAAAACAAGCATGGATCTCACTGTAGCATCATGAACACATGGCATAAAAATAACAGCAGAGCAATGACTTAGTAAAAATCCTGAGATCCTGAAATCAGCAATAACACGAAGGCTACTTTGCATGCTTGTGCTAGTCACCACATTGATCACAAAAATACATGTCAAGCACCCCTGTAAAGATGGCATGGCATAGATCAAAATACATATAGAGCTCATGCCCATATGTAGCACACAACAAATGTCACTAAAAAGACAAATCCTCATAATCTACTAAGAAACAGGAGCTAACATTTTATAGCACTCTTACATCAACGATTTGGGCATCAAGATGGACTCAAACAAGCATGGCACAATGGAACAAAGTGAAGAGCACATCATGATGAACATTTTGATATATTGCACGCACAAAATGGAGCTACGGTGATGAAGTTATGGCAAGATGAATAGAGCACCAGAATGTATCCATCTCAGGGACTTAGTGAAAAATTGGAACTCGCGGGAAATTGGATGGAGCGGTGCGGGAGGCCGTTTGGTGTGGGGGATCTGCGGATCCAGGACGGGGCCATCCGGGCACGGGGTCAACGGGCGCCGACTGGATCGGGATCCTCCCGATCCGATCAGAACGGCGAGCGGCGGCGGGACGCCGGCGATGCGGAGCACGGTGTCGGCGGGGAGGACGGTTGTGGCGGAGGGCGCGAAGGGCGGCGCGGCGAGGTCGGCGACGGCGAGGCGGCGGAGGAGCGGCGCGCAACGACGTGAAGGCGGCGGGTGGCGCTTGCGCCGGCGATGAGGGCGCGGGTCGCTGGCGCGCGGCAGCCAGCGCTGACGATGGTGGCGGAGCAGGGAGGTGAGGCTGGCGAGGTACGGGCTCCCTCGGGCCTGGCGCGGCCCGGGGCGGGCCGGATCTGGGCACGGCGGGACCGCGCGGTGGAGACGGCGGCGTGGGTGACGTGGAAAAACGGGATTGGAGGAGGGAGGCGGTGGCGCTGATGTGGCAGCGGGAGATGTGGCGGCGGTGGTGGACATGTCCGGCGCGGTGCGGGCATGTTCGGTGGCGCGATGGAGGTGAGATCTAGGGTTTTGGACCCGAATTTTTGGACGAGGAGCACATATTTATACATAGAAGGAGGTGGGAGTGTCCAAATGAGGTGCGGTTTTTGGCCATACGATCGTGATCCAACGACGGAGGACATGGGAGTGGTTTGGATGGGTTATTGGGCCGTTTTGGAGGGGTGTTGGGCTGCAACACACACGAGGCCTTTACGGTTCCCCGGTTAACCGTTGGAGCATCAAACGGGCTCCAAATGGCACGAAACTTGACATGCGGTCTACCAGTGGTGTACCAAGACCACTTGGCAAATCTTAGTCCATTCCGAGAACGTTTATCACCCGCTCACGAAAAGAGACAAGAGGGGACGCCGGTGCAAGTAGGAGTGTCGGATTGAGAAATGGACAACGGGGAAAATGCTCGGATGCATGAGACGAACACGTATGCAAATGCGTTGCACATGATGACATGATATGAAATGCATGACATGAACAAAATGCAAAACGAAGACAAAACCCAACCACGAAGGGAATCTCATATCGCAACTCTGGAAAAGGCAAGAGTCGGAGTTATGAATATGGAAAGTTACATCCGGGGTGTTACAACACTCCACCACTACGAGAGGATCTCGTCCCGAGATCTAGGATGGCACCGGAGGGAAAAGGACGAGGAAGATAAGAGGTAAAACTAAGTTGCTTCTTTGACAAACCATTGAAACCAAAGAACCTTGAAAGGTTGAACAACTTGAAAGAAAGAATACCACGGAGGTGATCGAAGTTGAAAACACTCCATTAGGAAAGAGGAACAAGGAAGAACAAATTCGGACAACACTCCGGTTGAAAAGAGATGCAAGACTTGATAAGGCGAAAAGAACTCGAGCAGAGGGCACAACACTCCGGTTAAATGGATAAGCATATGTGACGCCCCGAGACTGATGCGCCAGGTGTCTTCCAGTTATTCGCCGGCGTTGCCATGTCATTCGCTTGCTTTTTGCATCTTGTCATGTCATCATGTGCATTGCATCATCATGTTTTTTAAAACTTGCATCCGTCCAGGTTCCCCCAGTTTCGTCCCTTGTTCGTTCTGAGCTCAGACACAGTTGCACGCGCCCGCGGCATGTCCGTAATAGTATATAAGTGGCCGGAAAATGTTCTTGGATTGGGTTGAAAGTTGGCGTGTGGTCTTATTATAGTGTAGGTAGACCGCCTGTCAGGTTTCATCGCATTCGGAGTTTGTTTGATAGCCTAACCGATTAACTATAGCGGCAGTATAGTCGGTCTAACGTCAGACGTTTTCGGTCTCCGGAAATAGTCGCCGGGCCTCCCTCTCTTCTCTTCTCTTAGCTCGAGACCCTCTCTCCACAGTCCACTACCTATCGCCAGGCCCAACCTAACCCCTCTCGTCAGCCCGCGGCCCTCCTCGCGCGCGCGCCCGAAAAGTTGTCCCGGACCCGACCCGAGCAGTCGTCACCGTTGTGTCCGGATCATCCCCAAATGTCTACAAAACATCACCATTTTCCTTTTTGGACTCCCTAACTATTTTATTCGCGACCGTCCGATTGCGATCGTAGTGACGTGATAGCCCTACCCAATTCCTACCTGCTATTTATAGCAGATGAAACCCTACCTAAACTAGCAAACCCTAATTTCTAGGGATCTTGTCCCATCCTCCTCCGCCGCCAGCCCACTATCTCCTCCTCCTTGGGATCCCCTCCCGATCCAAGACCACCAACCATCGCTCTTCTGCTCCTCCTCGATCCAAGCCCGCACCCGATCCAATCCTTTTAGCCTCCACCAACCGCCGACTCCATCCAACCAGCAGCCTCCACCTCCTCCCTTCGAACCATCCTCGCGCCCGCCTCCAGATCGAGCAGGAAGCTCGTTCCCGGCCTCTCCCCCATCACCTACTGCCGTCGCTCGCTGCTCCGGCAGGCCACCGGAGCCAGCTAGCGCTGGATCCCTTCCTCCTGACCTCCTCTTCCCCTGCTTCTTCCTTCTCCTCCCCATCCCTGTCTTTCTCTCATGCTTGCTCTCTCTCAGTTGCAGGAATGATGCCATGGCCGCCGCCTCGAGTACCTGCCACTACCGGAGTCCCTATCGCTGTTGTCTCCATCAGTTCCTGGCAAGGACGGAGCCCCTCCAGTTCACTGTCGCCGCACCAAGTCCCGCTGCTGCCCTGCATTTGACCTTCAGCGCCATGGTTCAGCCTCTGGCGAGCAGAGAACGAGCAACAATAGTTCGCCCGTTCATCCCCGTTGACCCACACCGCACCCATCCTGGAGTTCGTCCACCTCCCCAAGCCGCCACGAACCAGATCCTAGCCGGAGACCCCTGTTCCCGGCCGTTCCCTGCCATCGGCGCCGCCTTCTTCAGGTCACTGCGCCCGCACGCCAAGTCCCACGACACGCACGCTGCAGGCCACCACCGCTCGATCCTCTGCTTCGTTGACCGCGGCCACCTCCCCATGGGCCAATTCCCAGCACAGGGCCCGACCTGTGCCAAGCCGGCCTGCTGTAGCCGCTCCATCCGCACCAGGCCCAGATCTGGCAACCGGCCCAAGGCCCGCTGTCAGGAGCCTCTAGGCCCAGCGCACTCCTCCTCAAACGGCCTGCCAAGCCTCTCCTCTGACTGGGCCGTGAGCCCACGAGGTGAGCAGCCCAGTCAATCCAGATTCCAGCCCATCATATTTTTTTCCTGTCCAGCGAATTTAGCTATTTTCCCAGAGAGGGACAGTTTTGCAGAAAACCCCCGAGCATCATGCATTTAATAACTGTTGAACCGTGCACCGGATTAAAACAAACTTAATATGAAGGTTTCTTAGAATTTTGTGTAGTTTCATAATATGTCTTTTCCATCCATGTTTAAAATGTTTAAAATGATGTTTGTTTAAATTTTCTTAAATTACTTGCTAAAATGATTTAATTCATAAATATTTAACCGTAACTCGGTTTGTAACAAACTTTATATGTAAATGGGGTAGAAAAATGCCTAGTTTAACATGGTGACCTTACTTTGCATGTTTAATAACTCTAAAATTGTGTTTAGGGCAGAATAGTACCAAACCTAATATATGCATATGAGGATTTTCCGGAATTGTTGTTCGTTATCTTCGGCCTCATTTAAACTTGACTAGATAGGTAGTTTTCATTTGATTCACCCCCTTGCCATGTTAATCAACATTTAATATTGTTGGGCACATAACGAGATCGAACTAAATAATGGAATGTGGTGTTTTGTCAATATGCATCCCGATGCATATTGAGCTCCATTTAACTTGTAGTATTGTTTGTGCATGTTGCCATGCCATGCTTCATTAAACCGGACATGCATCATATTTGGTTGTGCATCATGTCATGCTTATGTGGTGGTTGTTTTACTATGTTGTTTGTTTTCTTTCCGGTATACTTCTTCTCGGTAATCCGGTAACGTTGCGTTTGTGAGGATCCGTTGGCTACGTCCATTTATCTTCTTCATGGACTCGTTCTTCTTCCTTGCGGGATTTCAGGCAAGATGACCATACCCTCGAAATCACTTCTATCTTTGCCTGCTAGATGCTCGCTCTTTTGCTATGCCTATGCTGAGATACCTACCACTTGCTTATCATGCCTCCCATATTGTTGAACCAAGCCTCTAACCCACCTTGTCCTAGCAAACCGTTGTTTGGCTATGTTACCGCTTTGCTCAGCCCCTCTTATAGCGTTGTTAGTTGCAGGTGAAGATTGGAGCTTGTTCCATGTTGGAACATGGATATTTTGTTGGGATATCACAATACCTCTTATTTAATTAATGCATCTATATACTTGGTAAAGGGTGGAAGGCTCGGCCTTATGCCTGGTGTTTTGTTCCACTCTTGCCGCCCTAGTTTCCGTCATATCGGTGTTATGTTCCCGGATTTTGCGTTCCTTACGCGGTTGGGTTATAATGGGAACCCCTTGACAGTTCGCCTTGAATAAAACTCCTCCAGCAATGCCCAACATTGGTTTTACCATTCGCCACCTAGCCTTTTCTTTCCCTTGGGTTCTGCAGACTCAAGGGTCATCTTTATTTTAACCCCACGGGCCAGTGCTTCTCTAAGTGTTGGTCCAACTGAGCGATGTCCGGAGCTACCAGGGGCAACTCTGGGCTGGCCCACCCGACATCTGGCTCATCCGGTGTGCCCTGAGAACGAGATATGTGCAGCTCCTATCGAGATTTGTTGGCACATCTGGGTGGCTTTGCAGGTCTTGTTTTACCATTGTCGAAATGTCTTGTAACCGGGATTCCGAGTCTGATCGGGTCTTCCCGCTAGAAGGAATATCCTTCGTTGACCGTGAGAGCTTGTGATGGGCTAAGTTGGGACAACCCTGCAGGGATTTGAACTTTCGAAAGCCATGCCCGCGGTTTTAGGTAGATGGGAATTTGTTAATGTCCAGTTGTAGAAAACCTGAAGTTGACCTTAATTAAAATACATCAACCGCGTGTGTAACCGTGATGGTCTCTTACCGGCGGAGTCCGGGAAGTGAACACGGTGTTGGAGTTATGTTTGGCGTAGGTTGTTCTAGGATCACTTCTTGATCATAGTTTCTCGACCGTGCTTTGCCTTCTCTTCTCGCTCTCATTTGCGTATGTTAGCCACCATATATGCTAGTCGCTTGCTGCAGCTCCACCTCATACCTTTTACCCTACCTATAAGCTTAAATAGTTTTGATCGCGAGGATGTGAGATTGCTGAGTCCCCGTGACTCACAGATACTTCCAAAACCAGTTTGCAGGTGCCGTTGAACCGTGCAGATGACGCAACCAAGCTCAAGGAGGAGCTCGATGAAGATCCCGTTCTTTGTGTTGTTCCGTTTCTAGTTGATTAGTAGTGGAGCCCAGTCGGGACGATCGGGGATCTGTGTAGCATTTGGGGTAGTCTTCTTTTATTTTGGTTCCGTAGTCGGACCTTGATTGTATCTGGATGATGTAATGCTTTATTCATGTAATTGTGTGAAGTGGCGATTGTAAGCCAACTATGTATCTCTTTCCCTTATGTATTACATGGGTTGTGTGAAGATTACCTCACTTGCGACATTGCTTTCAATGCGGTTATGCCTCTAAGTCGTGCTTCGACACATGGGAGATATAGCCGCATCGAGGGCGTTATAAGTTGGTAATCAAAGCCTTCCCCAACATTTGGAGCCCCCTGCTTGTTCGAATCGCTGGTGTTATTGAGTCTAGAAATGTTTTGAGTCATTTAGGATTATATATATCGGAGAGTTAGGAATTATTTTTACTCCCCAGTCCCTTCGTCGCTCTGGTGAGGCATCCTGACGTAGAGTTTTGACTCTTCTCTTCTCAAATTTCACTAAAAACTTTTTAGGATCACGCGGGTATCTTGGAATCGTTCCGATCGATTTTTGACGAGAACATTGTTCTTGGTGCCTCCTGACATTTAGGGGTTGTGGCAGTGTCACGGGGAGTTGAGCTCCGAGGTGTTGTCGTCACAATTTTATCGTTGCAGTTCTGTAATACCTGAGATTAGTTTCACCGACATCAAAAATCTCTTTTATGCAGTTGTTGGTGAGATAACCTCGACGCCACCCAATACTGGGGCGGCAGTTCGAGAGTATTGCCATAACTCGTATAACGGATGCTTTTCGAAGGTTGAGGTAAACGATTTCCGAAGGTTTCTTGGTTATGTGTTGAAGGATGGATACAGCTAGATGTAGGATTTGTTAGTTTTGGGTGAGATATTATGCTTCCCCTGTATCCCCAACACCGATTGCATAACCGGGAAAATTTCGGGAGTTTATAAGTGGGAATTCAAGTAGCTCATAGGATATCTTTCCGACAGATGTTTGATATGAAATTGGGGTTCGACGTCTAGTGGTCCGCCTATTCATGTTTGGTTTTACAGGGTTCTCATTGTGTCTTAAAGAGTCCTTGGCTATGCCGACTCGGGGACGCTTCGTATGTCATGTGCACTGCCTTGTACATGATGGTGCTGTACGATCGAGCCCGTGTAGGCCCCACCATGAAAACTTCGGACGAAATCTCTATCATATGTTTGTTCCGGCTTATTCTGCAAGCCAATCCTTTGTTTTGTTTTGAGTTGTGGTATTCGAGTTGCTTCGAAGTCAAGTGTTGATTCCATACCTTTCCTAAGCGGTGTTCTCATATTTCTATGTGAATACTAATCCTTCATGATAATCGAGATTGTCATGTTAATCCTTTTCAACCGGTGTACTTCTCTTCAAGTGCATCCGATCATTTTAACATCGCAAGTTCACCTCTCGGTTTTCCCAACGTTGTCTGTTTCATCCATCTCCAAGTTGTCTTTGTTTTTCCCGCCCTCCCACCCTTTTTATTCAAGGACTTAGATTTCTTAATCAACTATCACGTTATTGATGAGAAGTCTCTCCATTCTTTTCCGTCCTTGTTCTTATCCGGTGATTCTCATGAAGATGCTAAGGAAGCTACAAGTTCATCATTGTTCGTTCTTTTCTTCTCTGGTGGATTCAAGTCAAGCTTTGTTGATCATACCTTTTCCTCATTTCAATGCTTTCTCATGCCGGTGCAATTCTTATTCTTTCACCTCTCGCTATTATTTTGTTCCGGAGTGCTGAAGATATCTCGAAGATTCGTGTTTTCACTCTGCTTTCGTTCAAGAGCTTTCGAGGATGTTCTCTCATTCAAGTCTTTTAATTCAACCGGTGTAATCTATCTTCCAAGCGACCTTTTCAACGTTGTTTCTTTGAGTGGGCCCTAACCACAAGTCTTTTCCCAGGATCTTACCTGACTCTTCTTATTTTTCCCGGAGCTATCCTAAATTCTTTTGAAGTTTGACGTAAGTATGAATTATCATCAGTCAAATGCCTTTCTCCAAGATCTTTCAAAATCTTTTCATCGTTGGTTCAACTTTTCCATTCTTCTTTATTCCGGAGTATCTCAATAATTCTTGGTGGTGTTTCTCATCGTCATTCTCTACATTTGAATACCGAAGAAGATTTTCCCTCTTAATCTTGCTCCATTCTCTTCAAGATTCATGGTTTTAGTTTGCTACCATCCTCTCATAATTGGTTTTGGTTGTGAGATTTCTTTTCACCCATCCGGAGCAATTCAAGAGTCTTCTCAGTTTGAGTAGCCGGAGTCCATCATTTCAGGTTTTTTTTCTCAGCTTTCAGTTATCATCCTCCAATCTTACCGGTGCATCATTCAAGTATTCTCTTATCAGCTCTTGATTTCTTCGTTCTCTTGTATCTAAATTCTATCAAGCATCTTCGTTCATTTGCTAAATTCTTCCCGATGTTTCTTTATTTTTCCTTCATTCATTTTCAATCCTTATGGTGGTTCGTTCAAGATTTCTCTTCCTTCTTTATCATATTAATTCATTCGTTGTTTCGATTCTACCAGTGGTTAATTGAAGATCTTCTCAAATTTACGCTATATCTCTCTTAATCCTTCCTATGAGAATAAGTAGTATGCCAAATCCTTTGGTTGTCATCAATTTAAATTGGTGAAGGATACGCATAATGTAATTCTTATTCTTGTTTCACCCAAGTGATTAATTCCTTATCCCAGAGGTTCATCAAAATTCTTGTTTCCAATTGTTCATCTTCTCTTTTTCCCGGAGTTCCAAGCTCTAATTATCATGAAGATCCATCTAAATCATTACAAGGTTTCACCTTGTGTTTTCAACTTCTCTTTCTTTTTCGTTATCCTTTTGTTACCGGAGTTCTTCATGAAGGTTCTACATGATGGTTCATCAAGGATTTAATTTTCCTTCTCGAAGTGTTCATCAACATTCTTTTCTAAGGAGCTCAAGTATTTCTTCTTCGTGCAGTCCGGAGTGCAATTCTTTCTACCATATTTTTGGAGGTGGTATTATGTCATTCTTGATAATTTGAGTTCATGTTCCATGATTCACATGTTGTTAAGAATGAGTTATTTTTAAATCCATCAATCTCGTCATTGGAGTTATCTTGGGTGATATTTCACCTAAAACCTTCCCTAAGGATCGTTGCTATTTTTGGTGCTTATAAATGACCCAAGTTCTTCATTTATCCTCCCGGTGAAATAGTTTCTCGTCTCCGTGTCATATAAATCCAATCAAATCTTTTCCGTGAGTGGCAGAATTTCACCTCATAGTTTTGAGATGTTCTCCATAAGCCCACTGCAAGCTTATCTTTTCGTTGTTGGTGTTCCAACAACTGCGTTCGACTTTTCTCCTGAGGATGCCTTTTCAAGATCTTTTGTGGCAGAAGTTGGCATTTTCTTCTCCATTCTCCTATTTCAATTATCTATCTTCTATTCTTTCGTTTCGGAGGCATTGCGATGTTGTTCTTTTCACCCATCATCTCGTTTTGTCAAAGATCATGTTCTTTTCATACCTATCCATTTAACCGGAGTGTTGTGCCCTTTTGCTCAAATTCTTTTCGCCTTATCAAGCCTTGCATATCTTTCCAACCGGAGTGCTATTCGAAGTTGTTCTGCCTTGTTCCTCTTTTCTAACGGAGTGTTTTCAGCTTCGTTCATCTCCGTTGTATTCTTTTCTCGAAATGGCTTAACCTTTTCAAGGATTGTTGGTTTCACTCATTTGTCAAAGGAGTAACTCAGTTTTACCTCTTCTCGTTCTCTTCCGTTTTCCCTCCGGTGCCATCCTAGATCTCGGGACGAGATCCTCTCGTAGTGGTGGAGTGTTGTGACGCCCCGAGACCGATGCGCCAGGTGTCTTACAGTTATTCACCGGCGTTGCCATGTCATTCGCTTGCGTGTTGCATCTTGTCATGTCATCATGTGCATTGCATCATCATGTTTTTCAAAACTTGCATCTGTCCGGGTTCCCCCAGTTCCGTCCGTTGTTCGTTCTGAGCTCAGACACACTTGCACGCACCCGCGGCATGTCCGTAATAGTATTTTATAAGTGTCCGGAAAATGTTGCCGTATTGGGTTGAAAGTTGGCGTGTGGTCTTATTATAGTGTAGATAGACTGCGTGTCAAGTTTCATCGCATTTGGAGTTCGTTTGATAGCCTAACCGATTAACTATAGCGGCAGTATAGCCGGTCTAACGTCGGACTTTTTCGGTCTCCGGAAACAGTCGCCGGGCCTCCCTCTCTTCTCTTCTCTTAGCTCGAGACCCTCTCTCCACAGTCCACTACCTACCGCCAGGCCCAACCTAACCCCTCTTGTCAGCCCACGGCCCTCCTCGCGTGCACGCCCGAAAAGTTGTCCCGGACCCGACCCGAGCAGTCGTCACCGTCGTGTTCGGATCATCCCCAAACGTCTACAAAACATCACCGTTTTCCTTTTTGGACTCCCTAACTATTTTATTCGCGACCGTCTGATTGCGATCGTAGGGACGTGATAGCCCTACCCAATTCCTACCTGCTATTTATAGCAGATGAAACCCTACCTAAACTAGCAAACCCTAATTTCTAGGGATCTTGTCCCATCCTCCGCCGCCGCCAGCCCACTATCTCCTCCTCCTTGGGATCCCCTACCGATCCAAGACCACCAACCATCGCTCTTCTGCTCCTCCTCGATCCAAGCCTGCACCCGATCCAATGCTTTTAGCCTCCACCAACCACCGACTCCATCCAACCAGCAGCCTCCACCTCCTCCCTTCGAACCATCCTCGCGCCCGCCTCCAGATCGAGCAGGAAGCTCGTTCCCGGCCTCTCCCCCATCACCTACTGCTGTCGCTCGCTGCTCCGGCAGGCCACCGGAGCCAGCTAGCGCTGGATCCCTTCCTCCTGACCTCCTCTTCCCCTGCTTCTTCCTTCTCCTCCCCATCCCTGTCTTTCTCTCATGCTTGCTCTCTCTCAGTTGCAGGAACGATGCCATGGCCGCCGCCTCGAGTACCTGCCACTGCCGGAGTCCCTATCGCTGTTGTCTCCATCAGTTCCTGGCAAGGACGGCGCCCCTCTAGTTCACCGTCGCCGCACCAAGTCCTGCTGCTGCCCTGCATTTGACCTTCAGCGCCGTCGTTCAGCCTCTGGCGAGCAGAGAACGAGCAACAACAGTTCGCCCGTTCATCCCCGTTGACCCACATCGCGCACCCGTCCCGGAGTTCATCCGCCTCCCCAAGCCGCCATGAACCAGATCCGGGCCGAAGACCCCTGTTCCCGGCCGTTCCCTGCCATCGGCGCCGCCTTCTTCAGGTCACTGCGCCCGCACGCCAAGTCCCACGACACGCACGCTGCAGGCCACCACCGCTCGATCCTTTGCTTCATTGACCGCGGCCACCTCCCCATGGGACAATTCCCAGCGCAGGGCCCGGCATGTGCCAAGCCGGCCTGTTGTAGCCGCTCCATCTGCACCAGGCCCAGATCTGGCAACCGGCCCAAGGCCCGCTGCCAGCAGCCTCTAGGCCCAGCGCACTCCTCCTCAACCGGCCTGCCAAGCCTCTCCTCTGACTGGGCCGTGAGCCCACGAGGTGAGCAGCCCAGTCAATCCAGATTCTAGCCCATCGTGTTTTTTCCTGTCCAGCGAATTTAGCTATTTTCCCAGAGAGGGACAATTTTGCAGAAAACCCCTCGAGCATCATGCATTTAATAACTGTTGAACCGTGCATCGGATTAAAACAAACTTAATATGGAAGTTGCTTAGAATTTTGTGTAGTTTCATAATATGTCTTTTCCATCCATGTTTAAAATGTTGTTTGTTTAAATTTGCTTAAATTACTTGCTAAAATGATTTAATTCATAACTATTTAACTGGAACTCGGTTTGTAACAAACTTTATATGTAAATGGGGTAGAAAGATGCCTAGTTTAACATGGTGACCTTACTTTGCATGTTTAATAACTCTAAAATTGTGTTTAGGTCAGAACAGTACCAAACCGAATATATGCATATGAGGATTTTCCGGAATTGTTGTTCGTTATCTTCGGCCTTACTTAAACTTGACTAGATAGGTAGATTTCATTTGATTCACCCCCTTGCCATGTTAATCAACACTTAATATTGTTGGGCACATAACGAGATCGAACTAAATAATGGAATGTGGTGTTTTGTCAATATGCATCCCGATGCATATTGAGCTCCACTTAACTTGTAGTATTGTTTGTGCATGTTGCCATGCCATGCTTCATTAAACCGCACATGCATCATATTTGGTTGTGCATCATGTCATGCTTATGTGGTGGTTGTTTTACTATGTTGTTTGTTTTCTTTCTGGTGTACTTCTTCTCGGTAATCCGGTAACGTTGCGTTTGTGAGGATCCGTTGGCTACGTCCGTTTATCTTCTTCATGGACTCGTTCTTCTTCCTTGCGGGATTTCAGGCAAGATGACCATACCCTCGAAATCACTTCTATCTTTGCCTGCTAGATGCTCGCTCTTTTGCTATGCCTATGCTGAGATACCTACCACTTGCTTATCATGCCTCCCATATTGTTGAACCAAGCCTCTAACCCACCTTGTCCTAGCAAACCGTTGTTTGGCTATGTTACCGCTTTGCTCAGCCCCTCTTATAGCGTTGTTAGTTCCAGGTGAAGATTGGAGCTTGTTCCATGTTGGAACATGGATATTTTATTGGGATATCACAATACCTCTTATTTAATTAATGCATCTATATACTTGGTAAAGGGTGGAAGGCTCGGCCTTATGCCTGGTGTTTTGTTCCACTCTTGCCGCCCTAGTTTCCGTCATATCGGTGTTATGTTCCCGGATTTTGTGTTCCTTATGCGGTTGGGTTATAATGGGAACCCCTTGACAGTTCGCCTTGAATAAAACTCCTCCAGCAATGCCCAACATTGGTTTTACCATTCGCCACCTAGCCTTTTCTTTCCCTTGGGTTCTACAGACTCAAGGGTCATCTTTATTTTAACCCCCCGGGCCAGTGCTTCTCTAAGTGTTGGTCCAACTGAGCGATGTCCGGAGCTACCAGGGGCAACTCTGGGCTGGCCCACCTGACGGCTGGCTCATCCGGTGTGCCCTAAGAACGAGATATGTGCAGCTCCTATCAGGATTTGTCGGCACATCTGGGTGGCTTTGCTGGTGTTGTTTTACCATTGTCAAAATGTCTTGTAACCAGGATTCCGAGTCTGATCGGGTCTTCCCGCTAGAAGGAATATCTTTGTTGACCGTGAGAGCTTGTGATGGGCTAAGTTGGGACACCCCTATAGGGATTTGAACTTTCGAAAGTCATGCCCGCGGTTATGGGCAGATGGGAATTTGTTAATGTCCGGTTGTAGAAAATCTGAAGTTGACCTTAATTAAAATACATCAACCGCGTGTGTAACCATGATGGTCTCTTTCCGGCGAAGTCCGGGAAGTGAACACGGTGTTGGAGTTATGTTTGGCGTAGGTTGTTCTAGGATCACTTCTTGATCATTGTTTCTCGACCGTGCTTTGCCTTCTCTTCTCGCTCTCATTTGCGTATGTTAGCCACCATATATGCTAGTCGCTTGCTGCAGCTCCACCTCGTACCTTTTACCCTACCTATAAGCTTAAATAGTTTTGATCGTGAGGGTGTGAGATTGATGAGTCCCCGTGACTCACAGATACTTCCAAAACCAGTTTGCAGGTGCCGTTGAACCGTGCAGATGACGCAACCAAGCTCAAGGAGGAGCTCAATGAAGATCTCGTTCTTTGTGTTGTTCCGTTTCCAGTTGATCAGTAGTGGAGCCCAGTCGGGACGATCGGGGATCTGTGTAGCATTTGGGGTAGTCTTCTTCTATTTTGGTTTCGTAGTCGGACCTTGATTGTATCTGGATGATGTAATGCTTTATTCATGTAATTGTGTGAAGTGGCGATTGTAAGCCAACTATGTATCTCTTTCCCTTATGTATTACATGGGTTGTGTGAAGATTACCTCACTTGCGACATTGCTTGCAATGCGGTTATGCCTCTAAGTCGTGCTTCGACACGTGGGAGATATAGCCGCATCGAGGGTGTCGGTGTCAAAACCGGCGGATCTCGGGTAGGGGGTCCTGAACTGTGCGTCTAGGTCGGATGGTAACAGGAGGTGAGGGACACGAAGTTTTACCTAGGTTCGGGCCCTCTCGATGGAGGTAAAACCCTACGTCCTGCTTGATTAATATTGATGATATGGGTAGTAGAAGAGTAGATCTACCTCGAGATTGGAGAGGCTAAACCCTAGAAGCTGGCCTATGTTATGATTGTTGTTGTGTATCTTGTCCTATGGACTAAAACCCTCCGGTTTATATAGACACCGGAGAGGGTTAGGGTTACACAAAGTCGGTTACAATGGTAGGAGATCTACATATCCGTATCGCCAAGCTTGCCTTCCACGCCAAGGAAAGTCCCTTCCGGACACGGGACGAAGTCTTCAATCTTGTATCTTCATAGTCCAGGAGTCCGGCTGAAGGTATAGTCCGGCCATCCGGACACCCCCTAAACCAGGACTCCCTCAGTAGCCCCTGAACCAGGCTTCAATGACGACGAGTCTGGCGCGTGGATTGTCTTCGGCATTGCAAGGCGGGTTCCTCCTCCAAGTACTTCATAGAAGATTTTGAACACAAAGATAGTGTCCAGCTCTGCAAAATAAGTTTCCACATATTGCCATAGAGAGAATAATATTTACACAAATCTAATCTGCTGACGTATTCCGTAGTGTGACACACCACGGCCAAGCCTTTATCCGAGTCGTTTTATTATCCCACCTCAGCACGTCATGCGAGGCGGTTTCCTTGGCAGGTCTTGTTAAAGCAGAGATCGTGTCCCCTTATTCCAGGATTCTCATCAATACGGGCATGGGTAACCCAACCGCTTCTAGGACTCCTATATTATAGGCGAGTCCAAACGGACACGGAGAGGACACTTGATATTCACCCTCTTTATAAAGGGGACAAGGCTTTTATTTTTCCCTCCCGTGCTCAATCGAATCCTTCCCCCACCTCAAGCTCAAACGCCCGAAGTTCAGGTCAGGTGCTCCGAACCTTTAGTCATGTCCGGATCTAGCCTTCAAGGCCGATGGGTGCCTTCCTCCGTCATGGAAGAAGACATCAAAAAGTTGAGGGAGGCCAGATATCTGACCGCCGAGATTTTGCATCGGCTGCCTCCCAGAGGGCAGGCCGTCCCCACCCCTGAACCCAATGAGAACGTCGTGTTCATCTCCCACTTCCTCCGAGGTCTAGGCCTTGCTCTGGATCCTTTCGTCAGGGGTTTGATGTTTTATTATGAGCTAGACTTCCATGATCTAGCTCCGGACTCATTTCTTCATATCACGACATTTATTGTCGTGTGCGAGGCCTTCCTCCGGGTTACCCCTCACTATGGCCTATGGCTCAAGTCCTTTGAAGTAAAGCCGAAGATGATCGAGGGGCAACATGCAGCGTGTGGAGGTGCCTCAATACGCAAGATGACGGGAGCTCCGTGTCCCAAAGGTTCCATCCTAGAGGTGTCTGAATTGTGGCAACAGGAGTGGTTCTACATCACGGCTCCTAGAAGTGCCAAGTGGGCGGCCGCCCCCGTTTTCCGCTTGGGCCCTCCACCATAACTGATGTCATGGATCAGCAGAGCTCCGAGCTGGGGTCCAGCCAAGGACGTGCCTATACTGCAAAGCCGCATTCGAGATCTCTTCAATGGAGATTTCAGTTTGGTTGCGGTAATACAAGTTATGCTGGTTCGTCAAGTCCAGCCTTGCAAACGCCGGCCTCTTCGCCTGTGGGAGTTCAATCCCGAGGGACCGCGTGTCATTCAAAATTTTCTCGGCCTGACGCACGAGGAGATGTACAAGTCATTCTTCGGACCTCAGGTGGAGTGTCCGGAAATCACCGAGGACGTGGGCCTGAGTAGTAACCGCGCCGCCGAACAGGTAAGGCATCTTCCAGCCAAACATACTATCTCTCCTTTGTTACGAAGTTATTTCTGAGAGTTCGCTTTTTGACCAAGACTGGCTAACAAAGGCAAAGTTGATTCGGTGTTCGGCCCCCCTCCCTGAGGGTTTGGAAAATCCGGTATTGGAAAAGATTCTCCAGACCGCACCTTGCCCGGAGCCCTTGAAGGAAGATACTGTGGAGGATAATACGGGTGGACGCGGGCCCCCAACGCTACCCATTCTAACCGAGGGAGCGAGCGTCTCCATGAAGGAAGACGACCAGAAGAGGAAAAGGACTACGCCCGAGGATTCGGAAGCCGAAGCTTCCAAACGGGAGAAGAAGTCTCCCACAGAGGGTCCTACCTTGGGGGGAGCTGTTGCCGCACAAAGTCCAAGGGGGGATCAATTCTCCCGCGAGTCGTAAGTGACCCGAAATACTTTAATAGTACAGATATGCCATCTTTTTCTTCTAAGAGAATAACCACCACATATATTTTTGCAGTTTGGGCCTTAGCCCCTCACAAATGAGCTCGTCTTCGAGGGATCTTCTTCCAGAGATGATGGAGAGCGAAATGCCTCCTCCAGACTCCTCCGCTCCGGAAGCGGGCGACCCTGAAGTGTCGTCACGGAGGGCCTCTCTGAGTCCGGTGAGGCCAGAAGATAATCCCATTGACCCTCGAAGCTCCCATTGTCCGGCTCCCGAAGAGAGCAGACAAAAGAGTCCGGCACCGTCTAGTGTGCGATCGGATGTTCTGAGGGAATTGGTGGGGTGAGCGGCCATCTCAGATGAACACCATGTGTTGATGAATACGGTGATGGAGAGAATCTCGTCCGCCGAAAGCAGATTGCATGAAGCTTTTATGAGTCTACTGACAGGCTTTGAGGTATGTAAAAGAATGTATGATAGTCCTGCACATGCTAGGTGTGCCCTATGTAGATAGTAGCCCCTGAGACTCTGGTTGTCGTCGGAAACGACGACGAACAGAGGATCATATTCCCAGGTGATAACCATACTGCCTCTATGTGCAGGTGATGGAAGCTCCGGTGGCTACCCGGACTAGCGAGTTTGCCCATTTAGAACGATAGTTGGATGCGGCAGACGCCGACATCGAGCTTGTTAACAAAAGGCTTGACGAGGCACAGGGTAAGTGTTATTATCTGGTAAACGCCACATAGGAAGGGCAACATGATGCCAGTATCTTTAATATGTTGTGACTGTAGATGGAGCTACCACTGTTGAGGCCTTGCGGGCAGAACTTGCCCGAGCCAAGGAACAAGCGAGGTTGGGTAATGCGGCTGCTTTGAAGGTGGCCGAAGAGTTGCAAGCCGAGAAGGCTGCGCATGGCGAGAGCCGAGACAAGATGGCCAAGATGGCCATAGAATTAAAAGCAGCCGCCGATCATTGCCGGGTTCTTGAAAAGGAAAACCAAGCGAAGGCATCGGACCTTGAGAAGGCTACTGCGATGAGAAAGGACCTCCGCTCTGCTATGAGGGCAAAGAAGGAGGAGCTGCGGGAAGCTGGGGATATTGTAGCTGGGAAATCCTTTATGTTGCGAAGGAAGTTTAGAGATCCACGGTATGCCCCTCTAGATCGGCTGTGGAGTTCGGAGAATGTATGTATGGATTTGGCGGCGAGCGCTGCCGATGCGGCCAAGTATTTCCAAGGTCAGACAGACCGTGAAGTAGACCAGCTGTTTTGGAGACAATTACATTCGCCTGAGCGTCCGCTTTCATTGACTGACCAATTAGCCGAATGGGCCAAACTAAATAGGTTGTCCGGACTCTCCATGAGGTCTGTTGTGGATCAGCTATGGCCGGAAAGGTCAAAACCGAACAGCTATTTCAGCTTGGTGCAACAGTTCCTTGACGTGGTGCCGCGCATTAATGCGATGAAGAGGTCGGTGTGCATAGAGGGCGCACGGATGACCTTTGCCCGTGTTAAAGCATACTGGGCGGAGATGGATGCTACCACTGTTGCAGCGCGAGATTCGGCCATAGGTCGAAGGGCTGCTGAGCACTACTTTGAAGAAGTTCTTGAGGGTGCTCGTTTGATAGAGACCCAGTGCTCAAAAAATATTATGTTTGAGTGATATGTAATCTCATTGTAAGCGAAATGCTTTTATAAATTTTTATAAGGCTATTTTTATACTTTTGCCTGAAAGTAATATGATGCCTCCTGGGTGGCCGTTTATGTATACATGTGTATAACCTGAAAGATTGCAGCCGTCGACTTCAACCCTCACGCATATAATGCGGAGGTGCTCGCAAAAACACACGTTCACACTTAACCCAACGTCTTGGTCCTATTAAGGAGGTGATAGCGGAGCGAGCGAGGCAACCGGACTATAATGCATTAGCACTTTCACTTAGCCATAGGAGTTTGACAGTGGGGCTACTAAATAGCCCCTGGTGGCTCCGCACTTTCCCGATCCTGGGGTGCGAACATGCCTGGCCGGAAAACGGCCCTTCGTTAAGGCGGAGGAATTCTAACATTCCAACAGGTCATCGAGTGGTTGACCAGTCTCATGCTATATCATGACAGTCAGTTTTCGGCTTTCTCTACTGAGGTGCTCGTCCAAATGAACCAGGGAACAATCGCAGTAGTTCTCCTGGTGCTACCTTATCCGGTAAAGCGGAACGTAAGGCACCAAAACACAGGAGCCGGGCAAACCCAACATTTGACCAAAGACAATGATTCAGAGCTGATGCATATAGTGCCAAACTCACGACGCCGAACACTCCCTAAGGTATTCGGTCTTTGTGGTATAAATCGGGCCTAAATAATGGCCTTTGTAAGAAGCCCCTTGTGTCCAGGTACGTGCATTGTTCTGGCGTGGCCACATGCCAAGACGTCAGCATCCTTCTCAACGGTGGATATGTATCAACAAGAGACAGTAAAAAAGGTTTACGCAGGGTCTTAATCTAAAAAGAATCCTTGGAGCGGGTCCCTGCTGCACGTCTGCGCCTGTGTCTCCATTGTGCCGTATCCTGAACGGGTGTGGCACGATGATCGTCTGTAAAAGAGAGGAATTTAGGTGAAAAAGTTGTCGTGCAAAAAGATAGTTTGTTAAAGAAACCATGTATAATTCAAGATGAGAAGAAATTGCCACTTGTCTGCGCGTGTTGAGCCCCTTGTATTGACAAATAGGGGTGTGACCATTTATTCGGTATAAGTAGCGGCGCCGGACTCGATTAGTTGTGTCTGAGGTCTTGACGACCTATTGGATGCTTTCGCTTGTCCGGGCGCCTTTAGTGTGCGGCTGCCAAGGCAGCCTCACTCTCTTTGGCGCACAGAGATCGCTTGATATTTCCGTGAACTGTAATGATGCCACGTGGACCGGGCATCTTGAGCGTGAGGGAGGCATAGTGTGATATTGCATTAAAGCGAGCAAAAGCTTCGCGTTCGAGCAGTGCTTGATAGCCACTTTGAAACGGAGCGATGTGGAAAGTTAAATGCTCGCGACGGAAGTTATCGGGGGAGCCGAATATAACTTGTAGTAGGAGGGAGCCCGTACAACGAGCCCCTGGGCCTGGTGTTATTCCTTTAAAGGTAGTATTGCTATGGCGAATTTGTGTTGGGTCTAACCTCATCCCGCGGATTGTATCCTGATATATTAGGTTTAGGCTACTGCCGCCGTCCATCAAGACTCTTGTGAAGTGATATCCACCAATTACTGGGTCTAATACCAGGGCAGCCCATCCTGCGTGTCGGATACTTGCTGAGTAATCGCGATGGTCGAAAGTGATCAGTTGAGAAGACCAGTGGCAGGACTTCGTGGTGACAGGCACTTGGGTATATTTTCCTGGGAGTGCCGCGTTGTTTTTTCCCTTGATTACGTGTAACACGTTTACTGTTTTGACTTCTGGTGGAAATTTCTTTTGTTCCCCCGTGTCTTGCTTGGGGGGCTCGTCCTCGTCTTCACTTGGTGTATCCTCCCCCTTGTGTACGGCGTTGAGCTTGCCGGACTACTTGAAGACCCAACATTCTCTGTGGGTATGATTAGCAGGTTTACCAGGGGTACTATGAATCTGACATACTTGGTCCAGAATTTTGTTGAGGCTTGACAATTCATCCCTGGTGCCTTTAGGGGGCAGCTTTTGACCTGTCCGAGAGCTTTTGAATCCGGCATTTACTGTCGTGCCCTTCGTGTTGTCTTCTTTATTCCGGCATTTGTTATTGCTGTTGCGCCGTGATTTCCCGTTTCCATCTCTAACTTCAGATGTACTGGGGTCGCTGGTGCTGCATCTGGCTAGCCAGCTATCCTCACCCGCGCAAAAGCGGGTCATGAGGTTTGTTAATGCGGCCATCGTTCTCGGCTTATTTTGGCCGAGGTGTCTGGCGAGCCATTCATCACGGATGCTATGCTTGAAAGCTGCCAAGGCTTCGGCGTCCGGACAATCGACAATCTGGTTCTTTTTAGTAAGAAACCTGTTCCAAAGCTTTCGGGCTGACTCTCCGGGCTGTTGAGTTATATGACTCAAATCATCCGTATCCGGAGGTCGGACATAAGTCCCTTGAAAATTTGCCCGAAAGGCGTCTTCGAGCTCTTCCCAACTTCCAATGGAGCTTTCGGGGAGGCCTTTGAGCCAGTGACGAGCTGGCCCTTTGAGCTTGAGGGGTAAGTACTTGATGGCGTGGAGATCATCTCCTCGAGCCATATGGATATGAAGGATGTAGTCCTCAATTCAGACCCCAGGGTCTGTTGTTCCGTCATATGCCTCTATGTTTACGGACTTGAATCCATCTGGAAATTCATGGTCCAGCACCTCGTCGGTGAAACATAGGGGGTGTGCGGCACCCCTGTAGCTGGGTGTACCGCGTTGTTCGGATGTTTGTTGTGTTGCATTGTATGCTGGGGCGCGCTTGCGTGGTCCATAGATGGATCTTGTTGCGCCGTCCTTTGGGTGCGAGCCCTCGCATGGGTCGCGTATTGTATTGTGAGCGGCGTTGTATGCCGCTCTGTGTTGGTAGAGGGGTCGTCTATCCAGCCAGGTGGCTGCTTTGATATTTGGTTGTGGGGGGTCTGAGGCCTCCTCATCGAATTCGGGTAGCAGCTTCCACTTTGGGTAGCTCTTGGAGGGGCGATTGTCGCCGTACCTTGCTACAGTGTTGAGTATTTTACTCCATCTGATTTGGAGTGTGTCTTGCGCGGCCTTGAGCCTTTGCTTCTGCTTTTTCAGACTCCCCGCGGTGGCAACAAGCCTTTTACGGGCAGTCTGCTGCTCCGGGTGTCTGTCCAGCGTTATGTCGTCCGGACCATTATCCTTGATAGGATTTGTTTGTTCGGTTTGATTATCCGGATTGCCGTTGTCCGGTAGTGGTTCGCCCTGCTCCAGCGCTGGGTTGTGTGATCGCTATTTCTGTCGAGGCGGGATTTGGGGCGGCGCTTGCGTTGCCGCTTTGACTACTTTTTAAGGGAACAAGCCTTCGGTGCGTCCTTCCGCTCCTCATCGTCATCTTTTGGTGCGTCCACCATGTATACGTCATATGACGAGGTGGCGTTCCAGGGCCCAATAGGCGCTGGTTCTTCATCGTCTCCTTCATCGGCGTCCATACCGTCGATGTCTTCGGAGTCGAAGTCGAGCATGTCGGTTAAATCGTCGACAGTGGCTACAAAGTGGGTGGTGGGTGGGCTTTGAATTTCTTCATCATCCGCATCCCAATCTCGCTGACCGTAGTCCGGCCAGGGCTCTCCTGATAAAGAGAGAGACTTTAGTGATTTTATAATATCACCAAAGGGCGAGTGCTGAAAGATGTCTGCGGCAGTAAACTCCATGATCGGCGCACAATTGGATTCGATCGGTAGAGGCGTGAATGGTTCGGAGTCCGGAGAGGAGTCCGGCTCCTTGGAATCATGAGTCTCGCGGAGTGCGGGGCTGGTGTTCAACCGCTAATCCTCGATCGGCGCGGTTGGCTCCGAATTAAGGGTCGAAGCCGATGCGGGTGCGGCCTTCAGGGCACTGTTAGGCGGCAGAGCTAGATCATGCTCGTCGTGGCAGTGCGGCGCGCTCGGCAGTGGCTCGAATCCGTCGAAGATCAAGTCCCCGCGGATGTCAGCCGTGTAGTTTAAACTTCCAAATCTGACCTGACGGCCAGGGGCATAGCTTTCAATCTGCTCCAGATGGCCAAGTGAATTGGCCCGCAGTGCAAAGCCGTCGAAGACAAAGATCTGTCCGGGGAGACAAGTTTCACCCTGGACCGCATCACTATCGATGGTCGTAGGAGCCATCAAGCCTGACGGCGACGACATAGAGGAACTCTCAATGAAAGCACCAATGTCGGTGTCAAAACCGGCAGATCTCGGGTAGGGGGCCCCGAACTGTGCGTCTAGGCCGGATGGTAACAGGAGGCGAGGGACACAAAGTTTTACCCAGGTTCGGGCCCTCTCGATGGAGGTAAAACCCTACGTCCTGCTTGATTAATATTGATGATATGGGTAGTACAAGAGTAGATCTACCACGAGATCGGAGAGGCTAAACCCTAGAAGCTAGCCTATGGTATGATTGTTGTTGTGTATCTTGTCCTACGGACTAAAACCCTCCGGTTTATATAGACACCGGAGAGGGTTAGGGTTACACAAAGTCGGTTACAATGGTAGGAGATCTACATATCTGTATCGCCAAGCTTGCCTTCCACGCCAAGGAAAGTCCCTTCCGGATACGGGACGAAGTCTTCAATCTTGTATCTTCATAGTCCAGGAGTCCGGCTGAAGGTATAGTCCGGCCATCCGGACACCCCCTAAACCAGGACTCCCTCAGAGGGCGTTATAGCATAGGAAAGAACATGATCTTGACAAAACAAGATGATGGGTCGAAGAGAGCAACATCACAATGTCTCCGGAAGAAAGAATAGAAGATAGATCATTGGAATGCTTGAACTCCTCTGAAAAGAATCTCGATGAACCCTTCAAGAAGGAATTAAATCCTTTATGAACCATCATGTAGAGCCTCCATGAAGAACTCTGGTAACAAAAGGATGATCAAACAAAAGGAAAGAGAAGTTGAAAACACAAGGTGAAACCTTGCGATGATTTAGATGGAGCTTCGCGATGAGATAATGCGGAAAAACTTGGAACTCTGGAAAAGAAAGATGAACAACTGAAATCCAGAATTTTTTATGAACCTCCGGAATAAGGAATTGAATTTACTCAATGAAACAAGAATAAGAATTACATTATGCTCATCCTTCACCAATTAGATTGATGACAAACAATGGATTTGGCATGCTACTTATTCTCGTAGAAAGGATTAAGATAGATATGGCGCAAACTTAAATAAGGTCCTCAATGATCCACCGGTAGGATTTGGAAACAACGAATGAATTGATATGATAACAAAGGAAAAGAAATCTTGAATGAACCACCGTAAGAATTGGAAATGAACAAAGTAAAGGCACAAATCACTGGGAAGAATTGGAGAACGAATGAATATACTTGAGGGGATTTGATACAAGAGAACGAAGAGATCACGAGTTGATTAGAGAATACTCGAATGACGCACCGGTAAGATTTGAAGAACGAGAGGTGAAAGCTGGAATAAAAAATTCTGAGATGAAGGGCTCTAGAGAATCAAACTAAAAAGACTCCTGGTTTGCTCCGGATGGGTGAAAAGAATTCTCACAATCGAAAACAATTATGAGAGGATGGCAACAAGTTAGAATCACGAATCTTGAGAGAACGGGTAAGATTTGGAGGAAAAACTCTTCTTCGGTCTTCGAATGTTGAGAATGATGATGAGAAACACCACCATGAATTGTTGAGATACTCCAGGATGACGAATAGAAAGGTTGAGCCAACAATGAAAAACATTTGATAGATCTTGGAGAAATACATATGACTGATGATAATTCATTCTTACATCAAACTTTGAAATGAATTTGAGAATAACTCCGGGAAGATTAGAAGAGTCAGGTAAGATCCTGGGAAAAGACCTGTGGGTTAGGGCCCACTCAAGAGAAACACCATTGAACGATTACTTGAAAAGTGTTTGCTCCAGTTGAATTAAATGGCTTGAATGAGACATTATCCTCGAAATAGGTTGAACGGATCTTGAATGAAAATACGAGCCTTCTGAGATATCTTCAGCACTCCAGAACAATTGAATAGCGAGAAGTGGAAGATTAAGAGGTGCAATGGCATGGGAAGGCATTTGACACGAGGAAAAGGAATATGATCAACACTGAAAGCTTGAATTGCATCCACCTGAGAGGAAAGAGAACGAGGAATGATGAACTTGAAGCTCCGTTAGCATCTTCTTGAGAATCACCGGATAAGAGCATTGACAGAAAAGAATGGAGAGGCTTCCCATCAATAAAATGATACTTGAATAAGAAATCTGAGTCCTTGAAGAAAAAGGGTGGGTGGGCGGGAAAAACAAAGGCAACTTGGGACGAATGAAACAAACATCGTTGAGAATACTTAGAGTTGATGTTGCGAATGTTGAAATGATCGGATCCACTTGAAGAGAAACACACCGGTTGGAAAGAATTGACATGACAATCTCGATGATCACAAAGGATTAGCATCCACATAGAAATATGAGAACACCGCTTAGGGAAGGTATGGAATCAACACTTGACATTGAAGCAACTCGAATACCACAAATTAAAGCAAACAAAGGTTTGGCTTGCGGAATAAGCTGGAAACAAACATATGGTAGATCCCATATCGTATCATGTGTCTGTTGGAAAGATATTCTAGGAGCTACTTGAATTCCCACTTATCAACTCCCGAAACTTTCTGGTTATGAAATCAGGTGTTGGGGATACAGGGGAAGCATAATATCTCACCCAAAACTAACAAATCCTACATCCATCTGTATCCATCCTTCAACACATAACCAAGAAACCTTCGGAAATCATTTACCTCAACCTTCGAAAAGCATCCGTTATACGAGTTATGGAAATACTCCCGAACTCCCGCCCCAGTACTGGGTGGCCTCGAGGTTATCTCACCAACAACTGCATAAAATAAATTTTCGATGTCGGCGAACTCAAGTATTCTAGAACTGCAACGATAAAATTGTGACGACAACACCTCGGAGCTCAACTCCCCGGGACACTGCCACAACCCCTAAATGTCAGGAGGCACCAAGAACAATGTTCTCGTCACAAAACCATCGGAATGATTCCAAGATACCTGCGTGATCCTAATTTTTTTTTGTGAAATTTGAGGAGAGAAGAGTCAAAACTCTACGCCAGGAGGCCTCACCAGAGCGACGAAGGGACCAAGGAGTAAAAAGAATCCTACTCTCCTATATATATAATCCTAAGACTCAAAACATTTTCTTCTATACTCAACAACGTCAGCGATTCGATCAAGCAGGGGGCTCCTAAGTCGGGGAAGGCTCTGATTACCAACTTGTAACACCCACGATGCGGCTATATCTCCCACGTGATGGGGCACGACTTAGAGGCATAACCACATGGTAGGCATGTCCCAAGAGGGGTAATCTTTACACATCCCATGTACTAAATAAGGAAGGGATAAAGAGTTGGCTTACAATCGCCACTTCACACAATACATAAATATATCATTCATCATCCAGAATACAATCACGGTCCAACTACGGTACCAAAATAAAGAAAGACAACCCCAAATGCTAGATCCCCGATCGTCCCAACTGGGCTCCACTACTGATCAACAGGAAACAAAACAACACAACGAACACGATCTTCATCGAGCTCCCACTTGAGTTGGGTTGCATCACCTGCACTGGTATCATCGGCACCTGTAACTGTTTGGAAGTATCTATGAGTCACGAGGACTCAGCAATCTCACACCCGCGAGATCAAGACTATTTAAGCTTATGGGTAGGGTAAGGTAATGAGGTGGAGCTGCAGCAAGCACTAAGCATATATGGTGGCTAACTTACGCAAATGAGAGCGAGAAGAGAAGCAAAGCATGGTCGAAAGCTATAAAGATCAAGAAGTGATCCTGAAACTACTTACGTTCAAGCATAACACAAGAACCATGTTCACTTCCCGGACTCCGCCGAGAAGAGACCATCACGGCTACACACGTGGTTGATTCATTTTAATTAAGTGAAGTGTCAAGTTCTATACAACCGGACATTAACAAATTCCCATCTGCCCATAACCGTGGGCACGGCTTTCGAAAGTTTAAAACCCTGCAGGGGTGTCCCAACTTAGCCCATCACAAGCTCTCACGGTCAACGAAGGATATTCCTTCTCCCAGGAAGACCCGATCAGACTCGGAATCCCGGTTACAAGAAATTTCGACAATGGTAAAACAAGACCAGCAAAGCCACCCGAATGTGCCGACAAATCCCGATAGGAGCTGCACATACCTCGTTCACAGGGCACACCGGATAAGCAATCCGTACAACTAAAAACCAAACCTCAAGTTTCCCCGAGGTGGCGCTGCAAGGGGCTCTAGTTTGGACCAACACTCAGAGGAGCACTGCCCAGGGTTTAAAAATAAAGATGACCCTTGAGTCTGTAGAACCCAAGGAAAAAAGGCTTAGATGGCAAATGGTAAAACCAAGGTTGGGCCTTGCTGGAGGATTTTTATTCAAAGCAAACTGTCAAGGGGTTCCCATTATAACCCAACTGCGTAAGGAACGCAAAATCAAGGAACATAACACTGGTATGACGGAAACTAGGGTGGCAAGAGTGGAACAAAATGCCAGACATAAGGCCGAGCCTTCCACCCTTTACCAAGTATATAGATGCATTAATTAAATAAGAGATATTGTGATATCCCAACAAAATCCATGTTCCAACATGGAACAAACTTCAACTTCACCTGCAACTAGCAACGCTATAAGAGGGGCTGAGCAAAGCGGTAACATAGCCAAACAACGGTTTGCTAGGAAAGGTGGGTTAGAGGCTTGACATGGCAATATGGGAGGCATGATATAGCAAGTGGTAGGTATCGCGACATAGCAATAGAGTGAACAACTAGCAAGCAAAGATAGAAGTGATTTCGAGGGTATGGTCATCTTGCCTGAAATGAAACTCAGAGTTGTCGAAAGCTTGATCCTCGTTAGCGTACTCAACAGGTTCCTCGATCACGTACTCGTCTCCCGGCTCTACCCAAAGCAAGAGCACAAGCAAAAGAAACCACAATCATACACGGTGCAATGAGCAAGCAACATGATGCAAAACATGGCATGACATGCGGGATGTGATATGCAATGCATATGCGTGCTCCGGAAGGAAAAAGATGAACAAGGCATCAACTTGGCAAACTAAGTGTGCCGCTGGAAAGATGAGATGTTTCAGTCGAAATCGATATAAAGATCACCGGAATCGGATGCACGGTTTGCAAATGGCAAGCAAAACAAGAATGGCACAATTATGCGATTAACAGCACGATGCCATCTAGAATGCAACAAGAAACTAAGCTACTGCACTCCAACATAGCAACAAAGCACATGGAAGTGATCTACTCATGATGGCACCCATGTAAACATGGCAAGTTTCGTTAACAGGTTCAGACTTAGCAGAAAACAGAGCATGGCATAAACAGAATTATGAAGGCATCTTTGCGAGCTCGATTCACTCAACACAAGGTGTTGCATGAAAAGATAAGCATGTAATCAGCAAGAAGACATGTTCAAGAAGCTAAAAAAGGCAAGAACAAGTTCATAGCATGCATGGATCAGCTACAACAACCATGGCAAAATTGATTAACATGTAAACAATCTGCCAGGAACATTTTATAGCAAAAGTGGAGCAAGATTGAGACATGCTAGGGCACTCCATAATTGCAAACAGGGGCATGGATGGATAGAGCACAACCATATGTCCAAATCATCCTTACTGAAGCAACTCAAAACAAGCATGGATCTCACTATAGCATCATGAACACATGGCATAAAAATAACAGCACATCAATGACTTGGTAAAAATCCCGAGATCCTGAAATCAGGAATAACACGAAGGCTACTTTGCATGCTTGTGCTAGTCACCACATTGATCACAAAAATACATGTCAAGCACCCTTGTAAATATGGCATGGCATAGATCAAAATACATGTATAGCTCATGCCCATATGTAGCACACAACAAATGTCACGAAAAAGACAAATCCTCATAATCTACTAAGAAACAGGAGCTACCATTTTATAGCACTCTTGCATCAATGATTTGGGCATCAAGATGGACTCAAACAAGCATGGAACAATGGAACAAAGTGAAGAGCACATCATGATGAACATTTTGATATATTGCACGCACAAAACGGAGCTACGGTGATGAAGTTATGGCAAGATGAATAGAGCACCAGAATGTAACCATCTCAGGGACTTTGTGAAAAATTGGACCTCGCGGGAAATCGGACGGAGCGGTGCGGGAGGCCGTTTGGTGTGGGGGATATGTGGATCCAGGACGGGGCCATCCGAGCGCGGGGTCAACGGGCGCCGACTGGATTGGGATCCTCCCGATCCAATCCGAACGGCGAGCGGCGGTGGGACGCCGGCGATGCGAAGCACGACGTCGGCAGGGAGGACGGGTTGCGGCAGAGGGTGTGAAGGGCGGCGCGGCGACGGCGAGGCAGTGGAGGAGCGGCGCGCAACGGCGTGAAGGCGGCGGGCGGCGCTTGCGCCCGCGACGAGGGCGCGGGTCGCCGGCGGGTGGCGGCGCGCGGCGGCCAGCGCCGGCAATGGTGGCAGAGCAGGGAGGCGAGGTCGGCGAGGTACGGGCTCCCTCGGGCCCGGCGTGGCCCGAGGCGGGCCGAATCTGGGCATGGCGGGCCCGCGTGGTGGAGACGGCGGCGTGGGCGACGTGGAGAAACAGGATTGGAGGAGGGAGGCGGCGACGCTGACGTGGCAGCGGGTGATGTGGCGGCGGCGGTGGACATGTCCGGCGCGGTGCGGGCATGTCCGGTGGCGCGGTGGAGGTGAGATCTAGGGTTTTGGACCCGAATTTTTGGACGAGAAGCACATATTTATACATAGAAGGAGGTGGGAGTGTCCAAATGAGGTGCGGTTTTCGGCCACACAATCGTGATCCGACGACGGAGGACATGGGAGTGGTTTGGAAGGGTTATTGGGCCATTTTGGAGGGGTGTTGGGCTGCAACACACACGAGGCCTTTACGGTTCCCGGTTAACCGTTGGAGCATCAAACGGACTCCAAATGGCATGAAACTTGACATGCGGTCTACCAGTGGTGTACCAAGGCCTCTTGGCAAATCTTGGTCCATTCCGAGAACGTTTATCACCCGCTCACGAAAAGAGACAAGAGGGGACGCCGGTGCAAGTAGGAGTGTCGGATTGAGAAACGGACAACGAGGAAAATGCTCGGATGCATGAGACGAACACGTATGCAAATGCGATGCACATGATGACATGATATGAAATGCATGACATGAACAAAATGCAAAACGAAGACAAAACCCAACCACGAAGGGAATCTCATGTCGCAACTCCGGAAAAGGCAAGAGTCGGAGTTACGAATATGGAAAGTTACATCCGGGGTGTTACAACTTTACCATCCTTCTTATCCGCCAAGTATTTGGGGTAGTTCCTCTTCCAGTGACCATTCCCTTTGTAGTAGAAGCACTCAGTTTCAGGCTTAGGTCTAGCTTTGGGCTTCTTCACGGGAGTGGAAACTTTCTTGCCATCCTTCTTGAAGTTCCCTTTCTTTCTCTTGCCCTTTTACTTGAAACTAGTGGTCTTGTCAACCATCAACACTTGATGCTTTTTCTTGATTTCTACCTTCACCAATTTCAGCATCGTGAAGAGCTTAGGAATCATTCCCGTTATCCCTTGCATATTATAGTTCATAATGAAGTTCTAGTAACTTGGTGATAGTGACTAGAGAACTCCGTCAATCACTATCTTATCTGGAAGATTAACTCCCACTTGATTCAAGTGATTGTAGTACTCAGACATTCTGAGCACATGCTCACTAGCTAATCTATTCTCCTCGATCTTGTAGGCAAAGTACTTGTCAGAGGTCTCATACCTCTCGACACGGGCATGAGTCTGAAATACTAATTTCAACTCTTGGAACATCTTATATGCTCCATGGCGTTCAAAACATTTTTGAAGTCCCGGTTCTAAGCTGTAAAGAATGGCGCACTAAACTATCAAGTAGTCATCATACCGAGCTTGCCAAACGTTCATAACGTCTGCCTCTGCTCCTGCAATAGGTCCGTCACCTAATGGTGCATCAAGGACATAATTCTTCTATGTAGCCATGAGGATAATCCTCGGATCATGGAGCTAGTCCGCATCATTGCCACTAACATCTTTCAACATAGTTTTCTCTAGGAACATATCATAAATAAAACGGGGAAGCTATACGCGAGCAATTGATCTACAACATAGATACACAAATACTATCAGGACTAAGTTCATGATAAATTTAAGTTCAACTAATCATATTACTTAAGAACTCCCACTTAGATAGACATCCCTCTAGTCATCTAAATGACCACATAATCCATATCAACTAAACCATGTCCGATCATTACGTGAGATGCAGTAGTTTTCAATGGTAAACATCACTATGTTGATCATATCTACTATATGATTCACGCTCGACCTTTCGGTCTCAGTGTTCTGAGGCCATATCTGCATATGCTAGGCTCGTCAAGTTTAACCTGAGTATTCTGTGTGTGCAAAATTGGCTTGCACCCATTGTATGTGAACATAGAGCTTATCACACCCGATCATCACGTAGTGTCTCGGCACGACGAACTGTAGCAACGGTGCATAATCAGGGAGAACACTTGTACCTTGAAATTTAGTGAGAGATCATCTTATAATGCTACCGCCGTACTAAGCAAAATAAGATGCATAAAGGATAAACATCACATGCAATCAATATAAGTGATATGATATGGCCATCATCATATTGTGCCTTTGATCTCCATCTCCAAAGCACCGTCACGATCACCATCGTCACTGGCTTGACACCTTGATCTCCATTGAAGCATCATTGTCGTCTCGCCAACTATTGCTTCTACGACTATCGCTACCGCTTAGTGAATAGTGATAAAGTAAAGCAATTACATGGCGATTGCATTTCATATAATAAAGCGACAACCATATGGCTCCTGCCAGTTGCCGATAACTGTGTTACAAAACATGATCATCTCATACAACAATTTATATAATCATGTCTTGACCACATCACATCACAACATGCCCTGCAAAAACAAGTTTTACGTGGCTGCTACGGGCTTAGCAAGAACCGTTCTTACCTATGCATCAAAAACCACAATGCGGTATAGTGATTGCTTTTTGATCTTCAGAAAGAACCTTGTTCATTGAATCCAATTCAACTAAAGTTGGAGAAACTAACACCCGTCATCCACCTATGTGCAAAGACGTCAGTAGAACCAGTCTCATGAACGCGGTCATGTAATGTCGGTCTGGGCTGCTTCATCCAACAATACTGCTGAATCAAGCATCAACTAGTGACGGGAAGCAATATGTATATACCCACACCCACAACTCCTTTGTGTTCTACTCGTGCATATAACATCTTCGCAAAGACCTGGCTCAGATGCCACTGATGGGGAACGAAGTAATTTCAAAAAAAAATCCTACGCACACGCAAGATCCATCTAGGTGATGCATAACAACAAGAGGGGAAGAGTGTTGTCCACGTACCCTCATATACCGTAAGCGGAAGCGTTATGACAACATGGTTGATGTAGTCGTATGTCTTCACGATCTGACCGATCCTAGCACCGAAGGTACGGCAACTCTGCGATCTACACATGTTCAGCTCGGTGATGTCCCACGAACTCTAGATCCAGTTGAGTGTCGAGGGAGAGCTTCGTCAGCACGACGGCGTGATGGTGGTGATGATGAAGTTACCGACGCAGGGCTTCACCTAAGCACTACAACGATATGACCAAGGTGGAAATCTGTGGAGGGGTGCACCACACACGGCTAAACAATCAACTTGTGTGTCTATGGGGTGCCCCCTCCCCCGTATATAAAGGAGTGGAGGAGGGGGAGGGATGGCCCTCTATGGCACGCCTCAAGGGGGAGTCCTACTCCCGGTGGGAGTAGGATTCCCCCTTCCCTTGTTGGAGTAGGAGAAAAAGGAAGGGGGGAGAGAGGGAAGGAAGGGGGCACCCAATTCGGATTGGGCTTGGGGGGCACGCCCTCCACCTTGGCCGCCTCCTCCTCTCTCCCACTAAGGCCCACTAAGGCCCATACACTCCTCGGGGGGTTCCGGTAACCCCCCGGTACTCCAGTAAATGCCCGAACTCACCCGGAACCATTCTGATGTCCAAACATAGCCTTCCAATATATCGATCTTTATGTCTCGACCATTTAGAGACTCCTCGTCATGTTCGTGATCATATCCGAGACTCCGAACTACCTTAGGTACATCAAAACACATAAACTCATAATACTGATCATCACTGAACGTTAAGCATGCGGACCCTACAGGTTCGAGAACTATGTAGACATGACCGAGACTCATCTCCGGTCAATATTATAAAAACAATATATTTTCATAAAACTTCTCATGCTAGAGTAACAATTCATTCACAATCTAAAGTATGGAACATAAACTTTATTGGAAACTAAGAAACTATGTTCTCAGTCATTGAAATAATCACAATCCATCATATTTTCAGAAAGAGTCTATGTAAGAGCTTTGTTTAGCAATGATGAGCGCATTTCACATACATAATTTGGCACTCAAATATACCATATATTGTGATTTATTCATCCATTCTTGCTATGTTTGATTGATTGTTTGCTTAAGAATCATAAAAAGGGAACATTTACTAATCATTTGTTTCTTTTGCAGAAAAACACGGAAAGGCACTATAAACTTCATGATTCCGACTATGAGACTAAGGGAAATAAGAGAACGAGGGACATGTGTATGAAGAATTAAAGAACTAGGAGTGCACACTAATAGAGAGAGGGATCTTCTTGGGCAGAAATGAAGCAAAGAGGAGGGCCAATGTGCAAATGTGCAGATTGGATCGGGGGGGGGGACAAAATCCCTAGAAGCCTCCATTTTCTTTTATTCCTGGCATCTTTCTATCCCCTGCCTCCTTCTCCACCTCCGGCCGCCGACGAGGCTAGGCCGGTGTGGCGGCGCGCCACAGCACCTCCCAGCCATCCATCCACGGCACACCATAGTGCCACCACTATTGGGGAACGTAGCATGTAATTTCAAAAAAAAAATCTACGATCACGCAAGATCTATCTAGGAGATGCATAGCAACGAGAGGGGAGAGTGTGTCCACGTACCCTCATAGACCGAAAGCGGAAGCATTAGGTTAACGCGGTTGATGTAGTCGAACGTCTTCATGATCCAACCGATCTTAGTACCGAACATACGACACCTCCGTGTTCAGCACACGTTCAGCTCGATGACGTCCCTGAAAGTGCATTAACTCGACTAGAGGGGGTGAATAGGCGATTTTTACAAATTCGTCACTGAGGAACTTCAGGGTGAAGAAATTGCTAAGTCATGAACGACTAGCAGCGGAATAAGCACTCAAGTGCAAACATAACAGAACAAAAGCACAATCATCATGATGAAATGAAAACAAGCAAAGAGTACAGAAAGCGTAAACACAGGATAAGCAGGCTGAAGACAAACTAACTGAAGAAATTGAACTAAGGAAATTGAGAAAGTCTTCAGTCAAATTCTTCAAACAGTAGCGATCATCTACACAACACAGTAATGAGGAAATGAAAGGGTTGAGTAAATAGAACCAGCTAGCTCAGTGAAGACAATGATTTGGTAGACCAGTTCCAATTGCTGTGACAGTTGTAGGTCTGGTTGGAGCGGCTAGGTATTTAAACCTGAGGACACACAGTCCCGGACACACAGTCCTCACCGTATTCTCCTTGAGCTAAGGTCACATAGACCTCGCCCAATCACTCATGGTAAGTCTTTAGGTGACTTCCAAACCTTCACAAACTTGGTCACCCGGTGATTCACAATTTCCTCTTGGATGCTCTAGACCATGACGCCTAACCGTATGGAGGATGCACAGTCCTCAAAGGTAACAAGCGTCGGTTCCACATAGGAACAATCTCTTCAGTGATGCTCAGTCACTTTGGGTTTGTAGGTATTTGGTTTGGGGTTTTGGGTTTTTCCTCACTTGATGATTTTCACTCAAAGTCCTCGGAGGATGGGATGCTCTCAATGACAAGTGCTAGTTTCTCACGGAGCAGCCAACCAGCTAGTGGTTGTAGGGGGCGGCTATTTATAGCCTAGGGAGCAGCCTGAGATGATAAGACATAAATGACCTTCAATGATATGACCATTAGGTGGATAAGATATTTTGGGACAGCTGGCGCATAGCACAACAACGGTCGGAAATTTGAGGTTCAAATTCCTCAGGCTATCATGTTCCTCACTTGTAGGCAATCCGCACTGGCGAATTCCTAACTCCTGAGTTAGGACAAATTCCTCAGAGACCAGAAGAACTTCGTCTCTGATACTGAAGAAATTGACTGAACTGTATGAGATTTCCAATGGCTTCACTCGAAGAGATTGGTAGGTGTAGGATTTTGAGTTGAGCATCACATGGAAACTTTTCCTTAGTTTTACCTCGACCCCCTTTAACAGTACGGTCTTTCCTATGACTCAAGAAAGAGAAAATGAAACTAAGAAAACAAAAGTCTTCACGCTTCATGTTCCTCGCATCAATACGAAGTCTTCAGGATCACACCAATTTCTTCACTTTCAAAGTCTTTAGAAGACCAAAGTCTTGAGTTGAAGACATTCATTTTTAGGGGTCGACTTTCTTTGTAAATATAAAACTCCTCATAGACTTATAGACCTGTGTACACTCACAAACACATTAGTCCCTTAACCTATAAGTCTTCAATACACCAAAATCACTAAGGGGCACTAGATGCACTTACAATCTCCCCCTTTTTGGTGATTGATGACAATATAGGTTAAGTTTTCAATGGGGATAAACATATCAAGTGTAAATACTAATATTGAGGAATTTGATTGCAAGATATAGAAGAACTCCCCCTGAAGATGTGCATATGTGACGAATTTGCTTTTGAGAAGCAATGCACATTGAAGAGTAGTATCATGGAGATCTCCCCCTATATCTTGTAATTCATACACGCATTTAACATATGATATGAAGAATTTGAAATGCATTATGAAATATGGTGACTGATCTAATTCAGCATGCGTGCATTATCATACATGAGGAAACTGCATGCGGAAGAACATAGCGAAAGTATCAGACCACCACCGGAGTTAAGATTACAACTCGATCCAATAAAGTTTTCAAAAGAACGAGAGTTGCAACTTAAAAAATGCCCATATATAGATAGACCCGCTTGAAGACTAACTCAAATTTCTCCCCCTTTGTCATCGAATGACCAAAAGGGACGAAAAAGAGGACTAACGCCCTTGAAGAATATCATCACGAAGTCGATGGAGGAGCGCCAGCGTTGTTGGTGTCGTCCGTTGGAGTAGGGCCTACTGCAGTGTCGTTCAAGTCTTCATTTTCATCAGTCTCGCGCGATGAAGAATAAGAGCTGGCCACCAAGTGAGGAACTTTGACCTTATTGAATGTCTTCGAAGGTGGCTGAGACCAGTCAAAGTCCTACTTGAAGCCCATCTTCTTGAGGTCATCTTCACCGTAGAGATGAGATAGTACAGCCCAGGTGCGATCAAATACTTCATGGAGGTAGTAATGGTCCTTATTCATTGAATTCTGAGTGATGGCCATGTTCTGAAGAATTGAACCAAACTGATGCTTGACCCATTTATGGTTGCGATCGACCTTCTGGTGAAGACTGAGGAGAAGCTCATGATCAGTCAGCACCCTTGGAGCTGTGCCTTGAGGATCTTGCTTTGAAGCATTGGCGGCAGAGTCATGAGTGGCAGAGTCATCATTGGTGGAGTAGGATGCAGCTTTGCGAAACTGTCCATCCAACGGACGAATGCCTTCATTGATAATAGCAACTTGCCCTTCTCATCAGATGAGGAAATAGGTCGTTTCAAGACTTCAGTGGGCGGCATGTAGCTGAGATGATTCTGAAAGTCAGCCTTGTAATTGATTGAAGACCTTGATATGAGGAATCCCATAATCCAAGGAGCGTAGGGCTTCAACTCAAAAGGTGACAGTGCAACATTGGCTAGAGTCCTCATGAAGAAATCATGGTAGTTGATTGGAATGCCATGAATGATATTCAATAGCAAATTCTTCATGATCCCAATGACTTCTTCTTCATTAGAATCATGGCCTTTGATAGGACTCAGGGTCTTGGTCAGAATGCAATAGATAGTCCTCAGCACATATAGCAATTCCTTCATGAGGAATTTGTTCTGGAGGCTTGACCAGGCTTCAGCGGCTTCATCAATACTTGCATGTAATGATCAGATAGCTCAGGTTCATGCTAGATGAGCGACGCACCTTGATACGTCTCCAACGTATCTATAATTTTTGATTGCTCCATGCTATATTATCTTATGTTTTGGATGTTTATGGGCTTTATTATCCACTTCTATATTATTTCTGGGACTAACCTATTGACCCAGAGCCCAGTGCCAGTTTCTGTTTTTTCCTTGTTTTAGAGTATCGCAGAAAAGGAAAATCAAATGGAGTACAATTGGCCTGAAACTTCATGGAACTTATTTTTGGAAGGAAAGAAACCCGGGAGACTTGGAGTCCACGTAAGGGAAGCAACGAGGAAGCCACGAGGCAGGGGGTGCGCCCTCCACCCTCGTGGGCCCCTCGTGGCCCCCCTGACGTATTTCTTCTGCCTATATATCTCCATATACCCTAAAAACATCCGGGAGCACAATAGATCGGGAGTTCCGCCGCCAGAAGCTTCTGTAGCCACCGAAAGCCAATCTAGACCCGTTCCGGCACCCTACCGGAGGGGGAATCCCTCTCTGGTGGCCATCTTCATCATCCTAGTGCTCTCCATGACGAGGAGGGAGTAGTTCTCCCTCGGGGCTGAGGGTATGTACCAGTAGCTATGTGTTTGATCTCTCTCTCTCTCTCTCGTGTTCTTGAGGTGTTACGATCTTGATGTATTGCGAGCTTTGCTATTATAGTTTGATCTTATGATGTTTCTCCCCCCTCTACTCTCTTGTAATGGATTGAGTTTCCCCTTTGAAGTTATCTTATCGGATTGAGTCTTTAAAGATTTGAGAACACTTGATGTATGTCTTGCCGTGCGTATCTGTGGTGACAATGGGATATCACGTGATTCACTTGATGTATGTTTTGGTGATCAACCTGCGGGTTCCGCCCATGAACCTATGCATAGGGGTTGGCACACGTTTTTGTCGAGATTCTCCGGTAGAAACTTTGGGGCACTCTTTGAGGTCCTATGTGTTGGTTGAATAGATGAATCTGAGATTGTGTGATGCATATCGTATAATCATACCCACGGATACTTGAGGTGACATTGGAGTATCTAGGTGACATTAGGGTTTTGGTTGATTTGTGTCTTAAGGTGTTATTCTAGTACGAACTCTAGGTCTGTTTGTGACACTTATAGGAATAGCCCAGCGGATTGATTGGAAAGAATAACTTTGAGGTGGTTTCGTACCCTACCATAATCTCTTCGTTTGTTCTCTGCTATTAGTGACTTTGGAGTGACTCTTTGTTGCATGTTGAGGGATAGTTATGTGATCCAATTATGTTATTATTGTTGAGAGGACTTGCACTAGTGAAAGTATGAACCCTAGGCCTTGTTTCCTAGCATTGCAATACCGTTTACGCTCACTTTTATCATTAATTACCTTGCTGTTTTTATAATTTCAGATTACAAAAACCATTATCTACTATCCATATACCACTTGTATCACCATCTCTTCGCTGAACTAGTGCACCTATACAATTTACCATTGTATTGGGTGTGTTGGGGACACAAGAGACTCTTTGTTATTTGGTTGCAGGGTTGCTTGAGAGAGACCATCTTCATCCTAAGCCTCCTACGGATTGATAAACCTTAGGTCATCCACTTGAGGGATATTTGCTACTGTCCTACAAACACTTGGAGGCCCAACAGCGTCTACAAGAAGAAGGTTGTGTAGTTCTTTTCTGGCGCCATTGCCGGGGAGGTGAGTGCTTGAAGGTATATCTTTAGATCTTGTAATCGAGTCTTTTAGTTTCTTGTTTTATCACTAGTTTAGTTTATAAAAGAAAATTACAAAAAAATAGAATTGAGTTTGTCTCATACGCTTCATCTTTTTAATATCTTTTGTGAGTATGAGGGAATGGAAAATTGTGCCAAAGTATTAGAAGAAGAATGCATCAAAATGTTTGGCACTAAATCTTTGAATGACGAGCATGATTGCAATGTTGTTAGTATGAATTCCTTGAATACCCATGATGCTAATGATATGCAAAGCCACAAGCTTGGGGAAGCTATGTTTGATGAAGATGATATTTTTTGTCCCCCAAGCTTTGATGAGCAAATTTATTATGATGAAAGCATGCCTCCTATTTATGATGATTATATTGATGAAAGTGGATTTGGAGAGGTCATGACTTTATTTAGAGACAAATCCACTATTTCGGAAGAGGTTCAAATTGATTATGAGAACAAAGTTGCTATCTATGATGATTATTGTGATGACTTGTATGCTATAAAGAATAATGATATCCATGAAACTTGTCATCATGATTTTAGTTTTCAATTGGATTATGCCTCACATGATAATTATTTTGTTGAGTTTGCTCCTACTATTATTCATGAGAAGAATTTTGCTTGTGTGGAGAGTAATAAAAGTTATATGCTTGTAGATCATGAAAAGAATGCTTTAGGTGCTAGTTATATTGTTGAATTCATTCATGATGCTACTGAAAATTATTATGAGGGAGGAATATATGCTTGTAGGAATTGCAATAATATCAAGTTTCCTCTCTATGTGCTTAAAGTTTTGAAGCTATGCTTGTTTTACCTTCCTATGCAAGTTGATTGCTCACAAAATCCCTATGCATAGGAAGTGGGTTAGACTTAAATGTGATAGTAATATTTTTGATGATGCTCTCTTTATGTTTCAATTCTTATCCTTTATGTGAGCATCATTGAAATCATCATGCCTAGCTAGGGGCGTTAAACGATAGCGCTTGTTGGGAGGCAACCCAACTTTATTTTAGTTCCTTGCTTTTGTTCCTGTTTATTACTAAATAATTCATCTAGACTCTGTTTAGATGTGGTTTTATGCTTTTAATTAGTGTTTGTGCCAAGTAGAACCTTTGGGAAGACTTGGGGAAAGTCTTGTTGATCATGCTGTAAAAAACAGAAACTTTAGCGCTCACGAGAATTGCTGCCATTTTTTATCGGAGAGCGCTATTTAGTTAATTCTTTTTTCAGATGATTAATAGATAAATTCCTCAGGTCCAGAAATTTATTTGAGAATTTTATGAGTTCCAGAAGTATATGTTTGACCCAGATTACTACAGACTGTTCTGTTTTTGACAGATTCTGTTTTTCATGTGTTGCTTACTTATTTTGATGAATCTATGGCTAGTAAAATAGTTTATAAACCATAGAGAAGTTGGAATACAGTAGTTTTAACACCAACATAAATAAATAATGAGTTCATTACAGTAGCTTATGACGGTAATTTGCTTTCTTTTACTAACGGAGCTTATGAGTTTTCTGTTACGTTTTGTGTTGTGAAGTTTTCAAGTTTTGGGTAAAGATTCGTTGGACTATGGAATAAGGAGTGGCAAGAGCCTAAGCTTGGGGATTCCCAAGGCACCCCAAGGTAATATTCAAGGATAGCCAAGAGCCTAAGCTTGGGGATGCCCCGGAAGGCATCCCCTCTTTCGTCTTCGTTCATCGGTAACTTTACTTGGAGCTATATTTTTATTCGCCACATGATATGTGTTTTGCTTGGAGCGTCAATTTATTTTGTTAGGATTTGCTTGCTGTTTGAATAAAATACAAAGATCTGAAATTATTAAATGTTAGATATTCTTCACATAGTTGCATAATTATTTGACTACTCATTGATCTTCACTTATATCTTTCGGAGTAGTTTGTTGTTGCTCTAGTGCTTCACTTATATCTTTTAGAGCACAATGGTGGTTTTATTTTGAAGAAATAGATGAAATCTCATGATTCACTTATATTATTTTGAGAGTCTTAAATAGCATGGTAATTTGCTTAATTAATCCGAATATTCTAGGCATCCAAGAATAGTAAAAACTTTCTTATGAGTGTGTTCAATACTAAGAGAAGTTTGATGCTTGATGATTGTTTTGAGATATGGAGGTAATAATATCAAAGTCGTGCTAGTTGAGTAGTTGTGAATTTGAGAAATTCTTGCGTTGAAGTTTGCAAGTCCCGTAGCATGCACGTATGGTAAACGTTGTGTAACAAATTTGAAACATGAGGTGTTATTTGATTGTCCTCCTTATGAGAGGCGGTCGGGGACGAGCGATGGTCTTTTCCTACCAATCTATCCCCCTAGGAGCATGTGCGTAGTGCCAAGGTTTTTGATGACTTGTAGATTTTTGCAATAAGTATGTGAGTTCGTTATGACTAATGTTGAGTCCATGGATTATACACACTCTCACCCTTCCATCATTGCTAGCCTCTTCGGCACCGTGCATTGCCCTTTCTCACATTGAGAGTTGGTGCAAACTTCGCCAGTGCATCCAAACCCCATGATATGATACACTCTTTCACACATAGACCTCCTTATATCTTCCTCAAAACAACCACCATACCTACCTATTATGGCATTTCCATAGCCATTCCGAGATATATTGCCATGCAACTTTCCACCATTCCGTTTATTATGACACACATCATCATTGTCATATTGCTTTGCATGATCATGTAGTTGACATCGTATTTGTGGCAAAGCCACCGTTCATAATTTTTCATACATGTCGCTCTTGATTCATCGCGATCCCGGTACACCGCCGGAGGCATTCATATAGAGTCATACTTTGTTCTAGTATCGACTTGTAATCATTGAGTTGTAAATAAATAGAAGTGTGATGATCATCATTTTCTAGAGCATTGTCCCAAGTGAGGAATAAAAAAAGGAAAAAAAAGAGAAAGGCCATAAAAAAGAGAGGAGAAGGCCCCCAAAAAAGAGAAAGACCATAAAAAAGAGAAGGCCCAAAAAAATGAGAGAAAAAGAGAGAAGGGACAATGCTACTATCCTTTGCGACACTTGTGCTTCAAAGTAACACCATAATCTTCCTGATAGAGAGTCTTTTGTGTTGTCACTTTCATATACTAGTGGGAAGTTTTCATTATAGAACTTGGCTTGTATATTCCAACAATGGGCCTCCTCAAGTGCCCTAGGTCTTCGTGAGCAATCAAGTTGGATGGACACCCACTTAGTTTCTTTTGTTGAGCTTTCATACATTTATAGCTCTAGTGCATCTGTTGCATGGCAATCCCTACTCCTTGCATTAACATCAATCGATGGGCATCTCAATAGCCCGTTGATTAGCCTCGTTGATGTGAGACTATCTCCTTTTTGTCTTCTCCACATAACCCCCATCATCATATTCTATTCCACCCATAGTGCTATGTCCATGGCTCGCGCTCATATATTGCGTGAAAGTTTATAGGTTTGAGATTACTAAAGTATGAAACAATTGCTTGGCTTGTCATCGGGGTTGTGCATGATGAGAGCATTCTTGTGTGACGAAAATGGAGCATGACTAAACTATATGATTTTGTAGGGATGAACTTTCTTTGGCCATGTTATTTCGAGAGGACATAATTGCTTAGTTAGTATGCTTGAAGTGTTATTATTTTTATGTCAATATGAACTTTTGTCTTGAATCTTTCAGATGTGAATATTCATACCACAATTAAGAAGAATTACATTAAAATTATGACAAGTAGCACTCCGCATCAAAAATTCTGTTTTTATCATTTACCTACTCGAGGACGAGCAGGAATTAAGCTTGGGGATGCTGATACGTCTCCAACGTATCTATAATTTTTGATTGCTCCATGCTATATTATCTTCTGTTTTGGATGTTTATGGGCTTTATTATCCACTTTTATATTATTTTTGGGACTAACCTATTGACCCAGAGCCCAGTGCCAGTTTCTGTTTTTTCCTTGTTTTAGAGTATCGCAGAAATGGAAAATCAAACAGAGTCCAATTGACCTGAAACTTCACGGAACTTATTTTTGGAAGGAAAGAAAACCGGGAGACTTGGAGTCCACGTAAGGGAAGCAACAAGGAAGCCACGAGGCAGGGAGCGCGCCCTGCACCCTCATGGGCCCCTCGTGGCCCTCCTGACGTATTTCTTCCGCCTATATATCTCCATATACCCTAAAAACATCTGGGAGCACAATAGATCGGGAGTTCCGCCGCCAGAAGCCTCCGTAGCCACCGAAAGCCAATCTAGACCCGTCCCGGCACCCTGCCGGAGGGGGAATCCCTCTCTGTTGGCCATCTTCATCATCCCGGCGCTCTCCATGACGAGGAGGGAGTAGTTCTCCCTCGGGGCTGAGGGTATGTACTAGTAGCTGTGTGTTTGATCTCTCTCTCTCTCATGTTCTTGAGGTGTTACGATCTTGATGTATCGCGAGCTTTGCTATTATAGTTTGATCTTATGATGTTTCTCCCCTCCTCTACTCTCTTGTAATGGATTGAGTTTCCCCTTTGAAGTTATCTTATCGGATTGAGTCTTTACAGATTTGAGAACACTTGAGGTATGTCTTGCCGTGCGTATCTGTGGTGACAATGGGATATCACGTGATTCACTTGATGTATGTTTTGGTGATCAACTTGCGGGTTCTGCCCATGAACCTATGCATAGGGGTTGGCACACGTTTTCGTCGTGATTCTCCAGTAGAAACTTTGGGGCACTCTTTGAGGTCCTATGTGTTGGTTGAATAGATGAATCTGAGATTGTGTGATGCATATCGTATAATCATACCCACAGATACTTGAGGTGACATTGGAGTATCTAGGTGACATTAGGGTTTTGGTTGATTTGTGTCTTAAGGTGTTATTCTAGTACCAACTCTAGGGCTGTTTGTGACACTTATAGGAATAGCCCAACGGATTGATTGGAAAGAATAACTTTGAGGTGGTTTCGTACCCTACCATAATCCCTTCATTTGTTCTCCGCTATTAGTGACTTTGGAGTGACTCTTTGTTGCATGTTGAGGGATAGTTATGTGATCTAATTATGTTATTATTGTTGAGAGGACTTACACTAGTGAAAGTATGAACCCTAGGCCTTGTTTCCTAGCATTGCAATACCGTTTACGCTCACTTTTATCATTAGTTACCTTGCTGTTTTTTATAATTTCAGATTACAAAAACCATTATCTACTATCCATATACCACTTGTATCACCATCTCTTCGTCGAACTAGTGCACCTATACAATTTACCATTGTATTGGGTGTGCTGGGGACACAAGAGACTCTTTGTTATTTGGTTGCAGGGTTGCTTGAGAGAGACCATCTTCATCCTACGCCTCCTACGGATTGATAAACCTTAGGTCATCCACTTGAGGGAAATTTGCTACTATCATACAAACCTCTGCACTTGGAGACCCAACAACGTCTACAAGAACAAGGTTGTGTAGTAGACATCACACCTTCAAGGGGAGGACTGACAGGAAGGGCATGAAGCAATTCAGAGGCCAGTGCTTTGAAGTGAGTGTTTTCTGTCATCCAGTCCAACACCCAAGAATTCACATCTTCAACATTGCCGGTGATGTGCAGCGTCGCATAGAACTGAAGAATTAGTTCTTCATTCAAGTCAACGATATCGGTGCAAAGGTTGAGTAGCCCAGCGTCATGAAGAACACTCAGGACTGGGGTGAAGCAAGGCAACGATTCCCTGTCAATATGAGGAATATGCTCATGGTCGAAGATCTTGTCTTTGTCAAAATGCAGAGAGGAATAGAAATTCATCTGACTTGATGTCCAGAAACGCTTCCTTCAAAGACGAGCAGAGTCATATGGGGTGTAGTCAGTGAAGAATACATGCTCATGAAAGAAGGCATCTGCTTTGAATTTCTGCTTCTTTGAGAAGGGATTCTTCGGCTTGGGCTGAGGAGTATTAGTCAATGTCTTCGCAGCCTCTGGAATCATAGTCTTCGGAGCCGCAGGCTGAGGAATTTCATCAGTAGCAGCCTGGGTCTCCATTTCTTCAGCAACATTTCCATCAACGCTAGTGGCTGGAATTTCTTCAGGGATGGTAAGAAGAGAAGCTTGAGGTTCATCAGAGCCCGTGTGAATTTCTTCAGTTTGGACTGGGGACTAAGGAATCTGTTGTAGTGGGGTGAACATGGGTGAATTGGGGTGATGACTTTCCCAATAATCATCATTCAGAACTGGAGTGGTGCATCCAATGTCCACACCTTCTTCTTCTGCATCAATTTCCTCAACGCCTGCCTCTTCAGCTGTGAACTGAGGCATGGGCGATGATACCAATGGAGTTGAAGGGATATCATCCACTTCAATTTCTTCGTCCAACTGCTCCGACGAAGCAGCAGAAGGAACATCTTCATCAGATCTTCTTGGGATCTCATAATCCTCACCAAAGGGAACGAGTTCCTTTGATGGCATGCTCGAAACAGGAATAGCATCAATGGGATTGTCAAAAGAGCTTGTCAAAGTCTTCATCTTCTTTGGTATTGAAGACTTTGAGGCAACTGATACTTTCGTTTTCTTCACGGCTGCTCACTCCGCAGCTTTGGTTTTCTTCGCTTCTGATGCAGAAGGAAGAACTGGGCATGGTGTTGGTGCAGGAGGAGCAGAGGAAATTCGTTCATTTTCCTTAGGCGCAACTGATTCAGTTGCCCTGGCATTGTCAGTGTCTTGAGGCGCAGTGACAGATGCTTCAGCTGGCCTGGCTTGTTCTTCAGGTGCAACACTAGTGGTTGCCATGGCAATTTCATCAACGGCTGGAATATCTTCATCACCCCTGGTACTTTCAGTTTCTGCAGCAACCTGATTTTCATCATCAATGCAGGCATGACCTTCAGTTGGCTGGGCAAATGCTTCAGCCTAGGGAGATTCATGTTGTGTTGGGGTAGCAACATTTGAGGTGAATCCTTCAGCCTGTTTCACAAATCTGACTTTGGCTCCAAGCCAATCTGCACGGTAGGTGCTGAATTCATCACTGAGATGTTTGATCTCAGACTGTATAGAAACAAGTTCATCAGTTGTCATGTTGAAAACATTCTTCTTCAGAAAACGCTTCTGCTTGTACTGAGCTTTCTTCAGATGTCTGGCCTTCTCAAATTTCCACTTTTCTTCGCTGATGAAGGCGGTCAGCATGTGACTTTGGCCAGGAGTGAGCTTGAAGTCAGGCATAGGTGTGTTGGGGTCCTTGTGTGAGAGATCAATGTACTCAAGGATCAACTTGGGATCCAGAAGAAGAGGCACATTGGTGCCTTTGTCTCTAGCGGCCCTTTGTTGTCTGTCTCTGATGATTTCTTCCAATTCTTCATCATCAGCCTCGTCTTCACTAGACGGAACATGGAAGGCGACCTGCTTCTTGTGAGGACTTGATCTAGTGCCTCGTCCAGCAGTGGCCTTAGTCTTCAGCAGAGTGGGGCCTATTGAGGATTGCGGAGGAGCTGAGGAACTTGCAGAGGCTCCTGAGGCAATTGAGATGCCTTTGGTCCTTTGACACGTGGTGAGATGCACAGGTGCTGAGGACTTTGCCGGAGGAGCTGAGGTTTTTGCAACTTGAGGAACTGGGGCAGCTTGAGGAATTGGCCGTGAGGGCATTGGTGAAGAACTGGGCTTGCGAGACAACTTCTTTTGCATAGACTTCCTGGGCATGCTAGCAGAAGCCTCAGCAGCAACAACAGAGTCTTCATTGAATTTCCTCACCACTTCTTTAGCCATTTTGGCTAGCTTCGCTTGCCATTTTGCCCATTCATCAGGATAGTCCTCACCACGCTTGAGGCTGGTGGGATCAGCTTCTTAGCCAGGTGCCAATGGAGGTCTTGGGCAAGGAGGGTGAAGAGCGAATTTCTTCATGTACTTTGGAGTGACATACATGTACTCTCTCCATTCCCGTGCCCATCTCCTCTCTATCCTTTGTATGCACATCTTGCGCCGATTCATGTTACCTTGCCATGTTTGGCCTCATCAGGAGTACACTATTCTTCATAAATGTCCTCAGGGATCTCAAACGCCGTGTTGACTTCTAGTCTCTTGCCTCCCTTCTGAGGTTTCTTGCCATCTGCCATATTTTTGAGCTGAGGATTTTGAACAATTGAGTTCTCTGAAGAAGTGTGCAATTTTTCTTCAAGGAACGCTGCAAATGAGTTAAGTTGATGAGAACCTAGTGATTCAGCAGCGGGCATGAGTACCTGTGAACAGAGTATAGGTGCGAAGAATTTGGAGAGGTCATATGCGTTTTCAGAAGTTTTTGCAAGAAGAACAAGTTTGAGGAATTTGACTAGTGGCATCTTGAGGAATTTCACTAAGCGCCTTTTGACTTAGGTTCCAGAGTTGTATAGATTGAAAATCCACACAATTGAGGAATCTTGAAGAAAAATGTTGCTGAAGAGAAATAGATCAAGAACAGATGCTTGTGTGAGGTGTTTAAAGTGTGGAAGTTGAAGAATAAACACCTTTTGAAGATTTGTGGAAATAATTAGAATCAACAAGGGCGGTAAAAGTAACTTTTAATTACCCTTGATGAAGAACACGACGAACTGGGAATGTAGATTGGAAGTTCATCAGTCTAGATCTTCCACGCCCTAGCTTGGCAGAGGAAGACAGCTACGGTGGCTGCAAAGTGAAGAAATCCGCGGCCGGCGCAAGTACGACGGCGACGAGGTCGAGGCAGTGAAGCTCTTCCTCACCCGCGATGATGGAAGTGATACGTCTCCAGCGTATCTATAATTTTTTATTATTCCATGCTATTATATTATCTGTTTTGGATGTTAATGGGATTTATTTTACACTTTTATATTATTTTTGGGACTAACCTGTTAACCCAAGGCCCAGTGCAAATTGCTGTTTTTTTGCCTATTTCAGTGTTTCGCAGAAAAGGAATATCAAACGGAATCCAAACGGAATGAAACCTTCGGGAACATGATTTATGGAACAAACATGATCCAAAGGACTTGGAGTGGACGGCAAGAAACGAACGAGGAGTCCACGAGGCAGGGGCGCCCTCCCCCCTCGTGGGCCCCTTGTGGCTCAACCGACCTACTTCCTCCTCCTATATATACTCATATACCCTGAAAACATCCAGGGGCACCACGAAACCCTATTTCCACCGCTGCAACCTTCTGTACCCAAGAGATCCCATCTTGGGGCCTTTTTCGGAGCTCCGCCGGAGGGGGCATCGATCACGGAGGGCCTCTACATCAACTCCATGGCCCCACTGATGATGTGTGAGTAGTTTAGTTCAGACCTTCGGGTCCATAGTTATTAGCTAGATGGCTTCTTCTCTCTCTTTGAATCTCAATACAAAGTTCTCCTCGATCTTCTTGGAGATCTATTCGATGTAACTCTTTTTGTGGTGTGTTTGTCGAGATCTGATGAATTACGGGTTTATGATCAAGTCTATCTATGAACAATATTTGATTCTTCTCTGAAATCTTTTATGTAAGATTGGTTATCTTTGCAAGTCTCTTCGAATTATCAGTTTGGTTTGGCCTACTGGATTGGTCTTTCTTGCAATGGGAGGAGAAGTGCTTAGCTTTGGGTTCAATCTTGCGGTGCTCGATCCCAGTGACAGAAAGGGAAACGAGACGTATTGTATTATTGCCATCGAGGATAAAAAGATGGGGTTTATATCATATTGCTTGAGTTTATCCTTCTACATCATGTCATCTTACCTAATGTGTTACTCTGTTCTCATGAACTTAATACTCTAGATGCATGCTGGATAGCGGTCGATGTGTGGAGTAATAGTAGTAGATGCAGGCAGGAGTCGGTCTACTTGTCATGGACATGATGCCTATATACATGATCATGCCTAGATATTCTCATAATTATTCTCTTTTCTATGAATTGCTCGACAGTAATTTGTTCACCCACCGTAATACTTATGCTATCTTGGGAGAAGCCACTAGTGAAACATATGGCCCCCGGGTCTATTCTCCATCATATTAATCTTCCGTCGACAAGCTATTTCTAGTACCTTTTATTTTGCAATCTTTACTTTTAATCTTTATCATAAAAATACCAAAAATATTATTTTATCATCTCTATCAGATCTCACTCTCGTAAGTGACCGTGAAGGGATTGACAACCCCTTTATTACGTTGGTTGCGAGGTTCTTATTTGTTTGTGTAGGCACGAGGGACTTGTGTGTGGCCTCCTACTGGTTTGATACCTTGGTTCTCAAAAACTGAGGGAAATACTTACGCTACTTTGCTGCATCACCCTTTCCTCTTCAAGGGAAAACCAATGCAGTGCTCAAGAGGTAGCAAGAAGGATTTCTGGCGCCGTTGCCGGGGAGTCTACGCACAAGTCAAGACATACCAAGTACCCATCATAAACTCTTATCCCTCGCATTACATTATTTGCCATTTGCCTCTCGTTTTCCTCTCCCCCACTTCACCCTTGCCGTTTTATTCGCCCTCTTTTTCCGTTTGCTTTTTCTTTCACTTGCTTCGTCGTTATGGCTAGTCCTTTATCTGTCCCTCTGTCTCCTGAGTTTGAAGTTCTTCACTTCAAACAAAGACAAGGAGAAAAATTTAAAAGATGCTTGGTTTAGGATGATGGTATCTTATCGTAATTGCACCTTAGAGGTAAATTTTAGAATTTTACTTCGCAATTTTTATGTTGGACTAAATATGTCCCATAGACAACTCTTGGATTGTGTTGCCAAAGGAAACTTTATTGAAATGGATCCTGATATTGCTCATGAAATCTTAGAGAGAATAGTGGGAACATTACCTCCACCAAAGGGGTCACATAATACCCAGGAAGAGACACAAGTTTTTGAGAAGATTTGCGAAGTAACGAAAATTTTACAAAAATCTGTTGAACCTCTCAAGAGTGTCAGTGGAAATCTTCACCTCATGAATATGTTAATTACCCTTTGCAATAGGCGGTTGAATTCTTTAGATCTGAAAATTTCTGAGTATGAAGGGAAGCGTAAGGAACCTCCCGGACTCAAGCATGACTCCGCTAAGAAAATTAAAACCAAAGATGACAATACCTAGATCTATCCTTGCTTTTATGCCTAGCTAGGGGCGTTAAACGATAGCACTTGTTGGGAGGTAACCCAATTTTATTTTTGTTCCTTGCTTTTTGGTTCTGTTTAGTAATAAATAATTCATATATCCTCTGTTTAGATGTGGTTTTATGATTTTAATTAGCATTTGTGCCAAGTAGAACCTTTGGGAAGACTTGGGGGAAAGTCTTTGCGATCTTGCTGTAAAAAACAGAAACTTTAGCGCTCACAAGATTTTCTGCCATTTTTGATGGAGAGTGCTATTTAGTTAATTATTTTTTCAGATGATTAATAGATAAATTACTCACGTCCAGCAATTTATTTTAGAATTTTTGGAGTTCCAGAAGTATTCGAAACCTACAGATTACTACAGATTGTTCTGTTTTTGACAGATTCTGTTTTTCGTGTGTTGTTTGCTTATTTTGATGAATCTATGGCTAGTAATAGAGTTTATGAACCATAGAAAAGTTGGAATACAGTAGGTTTAACACCAATATAAATGAAGAATGAGTTCATTACAGTACCTTGAAGTGGTGGTTTGTTTTCTTCTACTAACGGAGCTCACAAGATTTTCTTTTAAGTTTTGTGTTGTGAAGTTTTCAAGTTTTGGGTAAAGATTTGATGGATTATGGAACAAGGAGAGGCAAGAGCCTAAGCTTGGGGATGCCCAAGGCACCCCAAGGTAAAATTCAAATACAACCAAAAGCCTAAGCTTGGGGATGCCCCAGAAGGCATCCCCTCTTTCGTCTTCGTCCATCGGTAACTTTACTTGGAGCTATATTTTTATTCACCACATGGTATGTGTTTTGCTTGGAGCGTCTTGTATGATTTGAGTCTTTGCTTTTTAGTTTACCACAATCATCCTTGCTGTACACACCTTTTGGGAGAGATACACAAGAATCGGAGTTTATTAGAATACTCTATGTGCTTCACTTATACCTTTTGAGTTAGATAATTTTGCTCTAGTGCTTCGCTTATATCTTTTAGAGCACGGTGGTGGTTTTATTTTATAGAAATTATTGATCTCTCATGCTTCACTTATATTATTTTGAGAGTCCCTTAGAACAGCATGGTAATTTGCTTTGGTTATGAATTTAGTCCTAATATGATAGGCATACAAGATCGGTATAATAAAAACTTACATAAAAAGTGCATTGAGTACTAGGAGAAGTTTGATACTTGATAATTGTTTTGAGATATAAAGGTGGTAATATTAGAGTGTGCTAGTTGAGTAGTTCTGAATTTGAGAAATACTTGCATTGAAGTTTGCAAGTCCCATAGCATGCACGTATGGTGACCGTTGTGTAACAAATTTGAAACATGAGGTGTTTTTTGATTGTCTTCCTTATGAGTGGCGGTCGGGGACGAGCGATGGTCTTTTCCTACCAATCTATCCCCCTAGGAGCATGCGCGTAATGCTTGGTTTTTGATGACTTGTAGATTTTTGCAATAAGTATGTGAGTTCTTTATGACTAATGTTGAGTCCATGGATTATACGCACTCTCACCCTTCCATCATTGCTAGCCTCTTCGGTACCATGCATTGCCCTTTCTCACCTTGAGAGTTGGTGCAAACTTCGCCGGTGCATCCAAACCCCGTGATATGATACGCTCCGTCACACATAGACCTCCTTATATCTTCCTCAAAATAGCCACCATACCTACCTATTATGGCATTTCCATAGCCATTCCGAGATATATTGACATGCAACTTTCCACCGTTCCATTTATCATGACATGCATCATCATTGTCATATTGCCTTGCATGATCATGTAGTTGACATCGTATTTGTGGCAAAGCCACCGTTCATAATTTTTCATACATGTCACTCTTGATTCATTGCCCTTCCCGGAACACCGCCGAAGGCATTCATATAGAGTCATACTTTGTTCCAGTATCAAGTTGTAATTATTGAGTTGTAAATAAATAGAAGTGTGATGATCATCATTAATAGAGCATTGTCCCAAAAAAAGAGAAAGGCCAAAAAAGGGAAGGCCCCAAAAAAGGGGCAATGCTACTATCCTTTTTTCCACACTTGTGCTTCAAAGTAGCACCATGATCTTTATGATAGAGAGTCTCTTGTTTTGTCACTTTCATATACTAGTGGGAATTTTTCATTATAGAACTTGGCTTGTATATGCAAACAATGGGCTTCCTCAAATGCCCTAGGTCTTCGTGAGCAAGCAAGTTGGATGCACAACCACTTAGTTTCTTTTGTTGAGCTTTCATACATTTATAGCTCTAGTGCATCCATTGCATGGCAATCCCTACTCCTTGCATTGACATCAATTGATGGGAATCTCCCTAGCCCATTTATTAGCCGCGTCGATGTGAGACTTTCTCCTTTTTTGTCTTCTCCACATAACCCCCATCATCATATTCTATTCCACCCATAGTGCTATATCCATGGCTCGCACTCATGTATTGCGTGAAAGTTGAAAAAAGTTGAGATTACTAAAGTGTGAAACAATTGCTTGGCTTGTCATCGGGGTTGTGCATGATGAGAGAATTCTTGTGTGACGAAAATGGAGCATGACCAAACTATATGATTTTGTAGGGATGAACATTCTTTTGCCATGTTATTTTGAGAAGACATAATTGCTTAGTTAGTATGCTTGAAGTATTATTATTTTTATTTCAATATTAGACTTTTGTCTTTAATCTTTAGGATCTGAATATGCATGCCACAATAAAGATAATTAAATTAAGAATTATGCTAGGTAGCATTCCACATCAAAAATTCTGTTTTTATCATTTACATACTCGAGGACGAGCAGGAATTAAGTTTGGGGATGCTTGATATGTCTCCAATGTATCTATAATTTTTGATTGTTCCATGCTATTATATTATCTGTTTTGGATGTTAATGGGATTTATTTTACACTTTTATATTATTTTTAGGACTAACCTATTAACCCAAGGCCCAGTGGAAATTGCTATTTTTTTGCCCATTTCAGTGTTTCGCAGAAAAGGAATATCAAACGGAATGAAACCTTCGGGAACGTGATTTTTGGAACAAACGTGATCCAGAGGACTTGGAGTGGACATCAAGAAATGAATGAGAAGTCCACGAGGTAGGGGGTGCGCCCTCCCCCCTCGTGGGCCCCTCGTGGCTCGACCGACCTACTTCTTCCTCCTATATATACTCATATACCCTGAAAACATCCAGGGGCACCACGAAACCGTATTTCCACCGCCGCAACCTTCTGTACCCAAGAGATCCCATCTTGGGGACTTTTCCGAAGCTCCGCGGGAGGGGGCATCGATTACGGAGGGACTCTACATCAACTCCATGGCCCCTTCGATGATGTGTGAGTAGTTTACTTCAGACCTTCGGGGTCCATACTTATTAGCTAGATGGCTTCTTCTCTCTCTTTGAATCTCAATACAAAGTTCTGCTCAATCTTCTTGGAGATCTATTTGATGTAACTCTTTTTGCGGTGTGTTTGTCAAGATCTGATGAATTGTGGTTTTATGATCAAGTCTATCTACGAACAATATTTGATTCTTCTCTGAAATATTTTATGTATGATTGGTTATCTTTGCAAGTCTCTTCGAATTATCAGTTTGGTTTGGCCTACTAGATTGATCTTTCTTGCAATGGGAGAAGTGCTTAGCTTTGGATTCAATCTTGCGGTGCTCGAACCCAGTGACACAAAGGGAAACAACACGTATTGTATTATTGCCATCGAGGATAAAAAGATGGGGTTTATATCATATTGCTTGAGTTTATCCCTCTACATCATGTCATCTTACCTAATGCGTTACTCTGTTCTTATGAACTTAATACTCTAGTTGCATGCTGGATAGCGGTCGATGTGTGGAGTAATAGTAGTAGATGCAGGCAGGAGTCGGTCTACTTGTCACGGACGTGATGCTTATATACATGATCATGCCTAGATATTCTCATAATTATTCGCTTTTCTATCAATTGCTCGACAGTAATGTGTTCACCCACTGTAATACTTATGCTATCTTGAGAGAAGCCACTAGTGAAACCTATGGCCCCCGGGCCTATTCTCCATCATATTAATCTTCCGTCAACAAGCTATTTCTATTACCTTTTATTTTGCAATCTTTACTTTTAATCTTTATCATAAAAATACCAAAAACAATATTTTATCATCTCTATCAGATCTCACTCTCGTAAGTGACCGTGAAGGGATTGACAACCCCTTTATCGTGTTGGTTGCGAGGTTCTTATTTGTTTGTGTAGGTACGAGGGACTTGCGTGTTGCCTCCTACTGGATTGATACCTTGGTTCTCAAAAACTGAGGGAAATACTTACGCTACTTTGCTGCATCACCCTTTCCTCTTCAAAGGAAAACCAACGCAGTGCTCAAGAGGTAGCAAGAAGTAGCGGCAGCGCTAGGTCAGGAAGCTCGAGCGAGGGGTAAGTGAGGTCGAGCAAGGTAAATGCGGTCTGAGGAGGTGAGGGGTATATATAGTCGAGGTGAAAAACCGCTTGTCCGAAGAAAATGGACAAACGTGCCCCTGACTCTTCTCATCCTAGCGACATGTGTCACCCACGTACAAAGTGGTGGTGATCGTGGGTGAATAGATAATTCTTATTGATGTCTACTACACAACCTTCTTCTTGTAGACATTGTTGGGCCTCCAAGTGCAGAGGTTTGTAGGACAGTAGCAAATTTCCCTCAAGTGGATGACCTAAGGTTTATCAATCCGTAGGAGGCGTAGGATGAAGATGGTCTCTCTCAAGCAACCCTGCAACCAAATAACAAAGAGTCTCTTGTGTCCCCAACACACCCAATACAATGGTAAATTGTATAGGTGCACTAGTTCGGCGAAGAGATGGTGATACAAGTGGTATATGGATAGTAGATAATAGTTTTTGTAATATGAAAATATAAAAACAGCAAGGTAACTAATGATAAAAGTGAGCGTAAACGGTATTGCAATGCGTTGAAACAAGGCCTAGGGTTCATACTTTCACTAGTGCAAGTCCTCTCAACAATAATAACATAATTGGATCATATAACTATCCCTCAACATGCAACAAAGAGTCACTCCAAAGTCACTAATAGCGGAGAACGAACGAAGAGATTATGGTAGGGTACGAAACCACCTCAAAGTTATTCTTTCCAATCAATCCGTTGGGCTATTCCTATAAGTGTCACAAACAGCCCTAGAGTTCGTACTAGAATAAGACCTTAGGACACAAATCAACCAAAACCCTAATGTCACCTAAATACTCCAATGTCACCTCAAGTATCCATGGGTATGATTATACGATATGCATCACACAATCTCAGATTCATCTATTCAACCAACACATAGAACCTCAAAGAGTGCCCCAAGTTTCTACCGGAGAATCATGACGAAAACGTGTACCAACCCCTATGCATAGGTTCATGGGCGGAACCCGCAAGTTCATCACCAAAACATACATCAAGTTAATCACGTGATATCCCATTGTCACCACAGATACGCACGTCAAGACATACATCAAGTGTTCTCAAATCTTTAAAGACTCAATCGAATAAGATAACTTCAAAGGGGAAACTCAATCCATTACAAGAGAGTAGAGGGGGAGAAACATCATAAGATCCGACTATAATAGCAAAGCTCGCGATACATCAAGATCGTGCCAAATCAAGAACACGAGAGAGAGAGAGAGATCAAACACATAGCTACCGGTACATGCCCTCGGCCCTGAGGGAGAACTACTCCCTCCTCGTCATAGAGAGCACCGGGATGATGAAGATGGCCAGCGGAGAAGGATTGCCCCCTCCGGCAGGGTGCCAGAACGGGTCTAGATTGGTTTTTGATGGCTACGGAGGCTTCTGGCGGCAGAACTCCCGATCTATTGTGCTCCCCGATCGTTTTAGGGTATATGGAGATATATAGGCAGAAGAAGTACATCAGGGGGGCCACGAGGGGCCCAGGAGGGTGGAGGGCGCGCCCCCCTACCTCGTGGCCTCCTCGAAGCTTCCTTGACGTAGACTCCAAGTCTCCCGAGTTGCTTTCCTTCCAAAAATGAGATCCGTGAAGTTTCAGGTCAATTGGACTCCGTTTGATTTTCCTTTTCTTCGAAACCCTAAAATAGGAAAAAAAACAGAAACTGGCACTGGGCTCTGGGTTAATAGGGTAGTCCCAAAAATAATATAAAAGTGTATAATAAATCCCATAAACATCCAAAACAGAAGATAATATAGCATGGAGCAATCAAAAATTATAGATACGTTGGAGACGTATCAGCATCCCCAAGCTTAATTGATGCTCGTCCTCGAGTAGGTAAATGATAAAAACAGAATTTTTGATGTGGAGTGCTACTTGGCATAATTCCAATGTAATTCTTCTTAATTGTGGTATGAATATTCAGATCCATAAGATTCAAGACAAAAGTTTAATATTGACATAGAAACAATAATACTTCAAGCATACTAACTAAGAAATTATGTTTTCTCAAAATAACATGGTCAAAGAAAGTTCATCCCTACAAAATCATATGGTTTAGTCATGCTCCATTTTCGTCACACAAGAATGCTCTCATCATGCACAACCCCGATAACAAGCCAAGCAATTGTTTCATACTTTAGTAAACTCAAACCTATAAACTCTCACGCAATACATGAGCACGAGCCATGGACATAGCACTATGGGTGGAATAGAATAATGAGGGGGTTATGTGGAGAAGACAAAAAGGAGAAAGTCTCACATCAACAAGGCTAATCAATGGGCTATGGAGATACCCATCGATTGATGTTAATGCAAGGAGTAGGGATTGCCATGCAACGGATGCACTAGAGCTATAAATGTATGAAAGCTCAACAAAAGAAACTAAGTGCGTGTGCATCCAACTTGCTTGCTCACGAAGACCTAGGGCACTTGAGGAGGCCCATTGTTGGAATATACAAGCCAAGTTCTATAATGAAAAATTCCCACTAGTATATGAAAGTGACAAAACAAGAGACTCTCTATCATGAAGATCATGGTGCTACTTTGAAGCACAAGTGTGGAAAAGGGATAGTAGCATTGTCCCTTTTATTTTTTATTTTTTATTTTTTATTATTTGTCCTTTTTTTTTTTTGCCTTTCTTTTTTTTGCCTTTCTTTTTTTTGGCGTTCCCTTTTTTGGGACAATGCTCTATTAATGATGATCATCACACTTCTATTTATTTACAACTCAAAGATTACAACTCGATACTAGAACAAAGTATGACTCTATATGAATGCCTCCGGTGGTGTACCGAGATTGCGATGAATCAAGTGTGACATGTATGAAAAATTATGAACGGTGGCTTTGCCATAAATACGATGTCAACTACATGATCATGCAAAGCAATATGACAATGATGATGCGTGTCATAATAAATGGAACGGTGGAAAGTTGCATGGCAATATATCTCAGAATGGCTATGGAAATGCCATAATAGGTAGGTATGGTGGCTGTTTTGAGGAAGATACAAGGAGGTTTATGTGTGATAGAGCGTATCATATCACAGGGTTTGGATGCACCGGCGAAGTTTGCACCAACTCTCAATGTGAGAAAGGGCAATGCACGGTACCGAAGAGGCTAGCAAGGATGGAAGGGTGAGAGTGTGTATAATCCATGGACTCAACATTAGTCATAAAGAACTCACATACTTATTGCAAAAATCTACAAGTCATCAAAAACCTCGGCACTACGCGCATGCTCCTAGGGGGATAGATTGGTAGGAAAAGACCATCGCTCATCCTCGACCGCCACTCATAAGGAGGACAATCAAATAACACCTCATGTTTCAAATTTGTTACATAATGTTTACCATATTTGCATGCTACGGGATTTTCAAACTTCAACACAAGCATTTCTCAAATTCACAACTACTCAACTAGCACGACTTGGATATTATTACCTCCATATCTCAAAACAATCATCAAGCATCAAACTTCTCTTAGTATTCAATACTCTATGTGAAAGTTTTTACTATTCTTGGATACCTAGCATATTAGGATTATTTAAGCAAATTACCATGCTATTCAAGACTCTCAAAATAATATATGTGAAGCATGAGAGTTCATCTATTTCTTCAAAATAAAACCACCATTGTGCTCTAAAAGATATTAGTGAAGCACTAGAGCAACAACAAACTACTCTGAAAGATATAAGTGAAGGTCAATGAGTAGTCGAATAATTATGCAACTATGTGAAGACTCTCTAACATTTAATAATTTCAGATCTTGGTATTTTATTCAAACAGCAAGCAAAACTAAATAAAATAAAATGACGCTCCAAGCAAAACACATATCATGTGGCGAATAAAAATATAGCTCCAAGTAAAGTTACCGATGAACGAAGACGAAAGAGAAGGCTTTTGGTTGTCCTTGAATATTACCTTGGCGTGCCTTGGGCATCCCCAATATTAGGCTCTTGCCCCTCCTTATTCCATAGTCCATCAAATCTTTACCCAAAACTTTAAAACTTCACAACACAAAACTTAACAGAAAACTTGTAAGCTCCGTTAGTATAAGAAAATAAATCACCACTTCAAGGTACTGTAATGAACTCATTCTTTATTTATACGGGTGTTAAACCTACCGTATTCCAACTTATCTATGGTTCATACCCTCCGATACTACTCATAGATTCATCAAAATCAGCAATCAACACATAGAAAACAGAATCTGTCAAAAACAGAATAGTCTGTACTAATCTGGATCAAACGTATACTTATGGAACCCCAAAAATTCTAAAATAAATTGCTGGACGTGAGGAATTTATCTATTAATCATCTGCGAAAGGAATTAACTAAATAGAACTCTCCAAATAAAAATGGCAGCAATTCTCGTGAGCGCTAAAGTTTCTGTTTTTTACAGCATGATCGCAAAGACTTTCCCCAAGTCTTCCCAACGGTTCTACTTGGAACAAACACTAATTAAAACATAAAACCACATATAAACAGTGTCTAGATGAATTATTTATTACTAAACAGGAGCAAAAAGCAAGGAACAAGAATAAAATTGCGTTGCCTCCCAACAAGCGCTATCGTTTAACGCCCCTAGCTAGGCATGATGATTCAAACGATGCTCACATAAAAGATAAGAATTGTAACATAAAGAGAGCATCATGAAGAATATGACTAGCACATTTAAGTCTAACACACTTCCTATGCATAGAGATTTTGTGAGCAAACAACTTATGGGAACAAGAATCAACTTGCATAGGAAGGCATAACAAGTATAACTTCAAAATTTTAAGCACATAGAGAGGAAACTTGATATTATTGCAATTTCTACAAGCATATATTCCTCCCTCATAATAATTTTCAGTAGCATAATGAATGAATTCAACAATATAACCAGCACCTAAAGCATTATTTTCATGATCTACAAGCATAGAAATTTACTACTCTCCACATAAGCAAAATTCTTCTCAATCGGAATAGTGGGAGCAAACTCAATAGAGTAACTATCATGGGATTGAAAATTGAAATCAGGATGACAAGTTTCATTGTTATTATTATTCTTTAAAGCATACGTGTCATCACAATAATCATCGTAGATAGGAGGCATGCTTTCATCACAATAAATTTTCTCATCAAAACATGGGGGACAAAAAATTTCATCTTCATCAAACATAGCTTCCCCAAGCTTGTGGCTTTGCATATCATTAGCATCATGGATATTCAAGGAATTCATACTAACAACATTGCAATCATGCTCATCATTCAAATATTTAGTGCCAAACATTTTATAGATTTCTTCTTCTAGCACTTGAGCACAATTATCCTTTCCATCATACTCACGAAAGATATTAAAAAGGTGAAGCGTATGAGACAAACTTAATTCCATTTTTTTGTAATTTTCTTTTATAGACTAAACTAGTGATAAAACAAGAAAATAAAAGACTCGATTGCAAGATCTAAAGATATACCTTCAAGCACTCACCTCCCCGGCAACGGCGCCAGAAAGGAGCTTGATGTCTACTACACAACCTTCTTCTAGATGTTGTTGGGCCTCCAAGTGCAGAGGTTTATAGGACAGTAGCAAATTTCCCTCAAGTAGATGACCTAAGGTTTATCAATCCATATGAGGCGTAGGGTGAAGATGGTCTCTTTCAAGCAACCCTGCAACCAAATAACAAAGAGTCTCTTGTGCCCCCAACACACCCAATACAATGGTAAATTGTATAGGTGCACTAGTTCGGCAAAGAGATGGTGATACAAGTGGTATATGGATAGTAGATAATGGTTTTTGTAATCTGAAATTATAAAAAACAGCAAGGTAACTAATGATAAAAGTGAGCGTAAACGGTATTGCAATGCTAGGAAACAAGGCCTAGGGTTCATACTTTCACTAGTGTAAGTCCTCTCAACAATAATAACATAATTAGATCACATAACTATCCCTCAACATGCAACAAAGAGTCACTCCAAAGTCACTAATAGCGGAGAACAAACGAAGAGATTATGGTAGGGTACGAAACCACCTCAAAGTTATTCTTTCCAATCAATCCGTTGGGCTATTCCTATAAGTGTCACAAACAGCCCTAGAGTTGGTACTAGAATAACACCTTAAGACACAAATCAACCAAAACCCTAATGTCACCTAGATACTCCAATGTCACCTCAAGTATCCATGGGTATGATTATACGATATGCATCACACAATCTTAGATTCATCTATTCAACCAACACATAGAACCTCAAATAGTGCCCCAAAGTTTCTACCGGAGAATCACGATGAAAACGTGTGCCAACCCCTATGCATAGGTTCATGGGCGGAACCCGCAAGTTGATCACCAATACATACATCAAGTGAATCACGTGATATCCCATTGTCACCACAGATACGCACGGCAAGACATACATCAAGTGTTCTCAAATCTTTAAAGACTCAATCCGATAAGATAACTTCAAAGGGAAAACTCATTTCATTACAAGAGAGTAGAGGGGGAGAAACATCATAAGATCCAACTATAATAGCAAAGCTCGCGATACATCAAGATCGTGCCAAATCAAGAACACGAGAGAGAGAGATCAAACACATAGCTACTGGTACATACCCTCAGCCCCGAGGGAGAACTACTCCCTCCTCGTCATGGAGAGCACCGAGATGATGAAGATGGACAGCGGAGAAGGATTGCCCCCTCTGGCAGGGTGCCGGAATGGGTCTAGATTTGTTTTCGATGGCTACGGAGGCTTATGGCGGCGGAACTCCCAATCTATTGTGCTCCCCGATCGTTTTAGGGTATATGGAGAAATATAGGCGGAAGAAGTACGTCAGGGGGGCCACGAGGGGCCCATGAGGGTGGAGGGCGCGCCCTAGGGGGGTGGGCGCGCCCCCTACCTCGTGGCCTCCTCGAAGCTTCCTTGACGTAGACTCCAAGTGTCCCGGGTTGCTTTCCTTCCAAAAATGAGTTCTGTGAAGTTTTAGGTCAATTGGACTCTGTTTGACTTTCCTTTTCTTCGAAACCCTAAAATAGGCAAAAAAACAGAAACTGACACTGGGCTCTGGGTTAATAGGTTAGTCCCAAAAATAATATAAAAGTGTATAATAAAGTCCATAAACATCCAAAACAGAAGATAATATAGCATGGAGCAATCAAAAATTATAGATACGTTGGAGACGTATCACTTATCGTGGGATGTGGAACGGTTTAGGCGGCAAAAGCCGAAATTTTTGATAAGAAAAGTTTAATGTTTCGTTCGCAAATTCTTCAGCTAACAAGGACACAGTGAAGACTTTGAACGGGTTTTAAATAGAATGCACATGAAGAATTTGTGAACAGACTGGGTTGAGTATAGCATAGAGGGGGAAGGGTCTAATTACATTCACTTAGCAGAAAAGGCAACTTGAAGAAATAGCAATAAGTGAATGCTTGCAGCAATCCAGTAGGTGTAATCAGTGCCATCGAAGATAGGGCACGCAGTGGAGACTTTGATTATCCCTGCAGTCGACATAGCTAAAACTCCAGGTGGTTAAACCGAATCACACAGAACAAGGGAGCACCTTGCTTTGATACCAATTGAAAGTGCTAGTTATCGACTAGAGGGGGTGAATAGGCGATTTTTATGAAGGTCTTCAAAACACGGGGGCTTTGAAGACAAATAGTAGAAATGAATCTATTGATATGCAGTGGAAGGTAGACTACACTACACAAGCCATAGTCAAGTAAGCAATAAAGTGAAAGCACGAAGACTATCGGCAGCTAGGTAGTATGGATCAGGATGGAAGATAGTATGAAGCCAAACAACAACAATCTTCACACAATCACCACAACAGGAACCCCCCTTAAGCAACGTATAGATGCGTTGTCGTTTGTTCATATAAGCGTTGCTAAGGTCTACACCAACGGATTCATATGCGTTGTCGTTGGTGGCGTTGCAAGGGTCTACAACAACGTATATAGATCCGTTGGTAACCTGGAGAATAATGTGTTGCAAGGCAACAACGAATCCATGCAACACTTATATGCGTTGGTGCTTGCAAAATAGAATAACCTCCATATATAGCCATTTATAACACTATTGTTCTTTGCACTGCTGCTTGCAAAATAGAATAACCTCCATAGATGATCGTTTATAACAGTACTTAGTCCGAATGGTAGTACATGTATAACTTTAGTAGAATGGCAGTACAAGGTATAACTTTAGTAAGATTCGATAGAGTAGAAATGGAAGTCATATATTGATTCAACGAAACAATCTATTAGTACATTACAATGCAAGTATAATCAACTAGGAGTACATCACTTTCTTAGAAAAAAAATGAAATTTCTAAACATTCATAGAACTGTCTTGTTTCTCCTCCAAGTACCAAGAATCATCATACGTTCTCCAAGGATCCAATTAATCATTAGTATTGAAATTCTCAACCTACAAAGAAAAATCATAATACTATTTAGGCATAAATTCCAAGTGAAGTTTAAAAATATATATACTATACATTGTACCAAAAAGGATCCACATAAACGTCTCGGCATTAATTAGTTTTGTGTCACCATTACGCACGTACTGCTCATGCTTGGTATGATGTATTAGGAGAAAAAACTGAATGCCAACAGCCCAAAAACCATTAACTAATCTACATCGCAGAAAACTTTGTTGTTACGTGAGAACTACATTGTCACATTAGAATTTCTCAATTCAAAAATAAAATTCTCAGAACGAGTAGAAGAAACAAGATGAAAAGAAACAGATCATTAGATTTGGGCTCCTGAGAATTTTTATCTAGAGAAGGTAGGATCCGGGGAGTTTACACAAAATTAAAAATAATTTAATGTGGCACTCTTTAATTCTTGAGGACCAAACCAATTACTAGAGTTGAATACATATTTATGAAAATGCATGAAGGATGACCTATGTAATGGCTGAACTATCTGAATAAAAGCAAACCTAAGTAATGGATAAATATTTTTTCTCAATACTAAGAAACACGACCCATGTGCCTTTACTGCCAATGTGACTTTTCATTTAACCTGGAGAATTTGATCTTTGATCATAGCTCAGCTCCCTAATCATGTATCGTTTGTCATGTCATTTAATAGCTGAATATGGATACCTATATGACTCTACACAACATGGGCCTGGACAAAAATTAAGACCAGAAAAAATGGACATATATTGGCACAATTAACTAACAAAGACTCATTGGACCAGTTAGTGTAAAAATTAAGGACATGGAATAAATAATAATTCTAGGAGAAGATAAAGAAATGTATACCTTAGTGGCCTGAACCAGGGGAGAGGGTTTATCAAGTAAGCGAATGGGTTACCACACTTTCTGCGACGTTTTCGTAAGCTGTACATTTCCTTCCATCTGCCCCTGAAGCTGCAAGCCATTAAAACAAGTTAATCCCTTACACAATCTTATATATTGTGCATCTATGGTCAACAATTCAAAATCTGACCTGTAGGACAGTTTCATATCAACATCACGGTTACTACAAGTGTTTAGAGACTAACTAACTGTTAGCTGACATCTTAGCAGGCAAAAATTGCAATGGAAAAATCAAGAGAAGAGATTACTACTGTACGCATTGTACATATTGAGTAATACAGTTCAGACAAAAAATATTGAGTAATATTTGCAATGGAGAGCATAAAAGAGGATATGATCAAGGGAAGACATTAGAGAAGAGATGACAAGTAGTTGGTTCAGTTTGCAAGAATTTTAGAACATACAGATCATCTATATTTTTTATTTGAGAATGCATATCATGTTCTATCTACTGTATAGGTACTAAGTAGCAGCAAAATCAGCAGCGGTAGAAATAGCATCCAGAGGCAACAGTAATAGCAACTAGCTGCTGTAGCAAACAATCAGCGTCACCAAGGGCTGCACTTTATATTAGGACGTGCACACCACAAACACACATGCACAAGAGCCAAGCACGCACGCAGCTGCAAGCAAACGGACGCAGGGCCACCAGAGCAAGACTACGTCGGGCACCAAAATAAAGCCAAAAGAGTACCATCGCCGCCGAAGGCTTTGCGAGCCGCAAGAACCAGCCGCACTGGCGGGATCCAATTGATAGTCGAGGAACACAACTGGAGCTACACCCCTGCTCCTCTAACCTCGGGCCCGTCTCCACTGCCGGCCACCACCGAGAGAAGGGATCAGCACCCTACACCACAGCTTGTTGCAGACCCCTGAGGCCATGACCGAGCCAGCAGCAGCGACGCGGGGTAGTGGCCTCCAAGTTAGAGGCGGGCGAGTTGCGCCGGCGATCCGTGGCGGCTAGGGTTACCGCGGGGATGTGTGCAGTGGCACGAACAACGTCGCCACAACAGAATATAAGAAGATACCACTGAGGGGGAGCCTGTCCTACGAGGGACGGCGCGGGATAGCGCCAGATCTAGCTAGAATCAAAGGTGCGGCGACTGGTCATGGAAGTCGCGGGTGAGAGAGAGGGGATTCGGGGGGAGAGATGGCGGATAGAAAATTTGGCTGTGTGATTTGGGTGGATGAGGTGTGGGTACGGGGAGGTTTTTTAGGGATGAGAAGGTTAGCTCTAAGTGCGGGAGGTGGGAGGTGGGATAAACAACACATCCTGTAATATCATTGGTACAAATGCGTTGGTATAGGGGGTGTAGACAATGACTTCACGAAGACAAACTGCAAGTAAAGAAAGGTAAAGGATAGAACCACTTGCTTGGTGAGGACAAGGACTTGTTGGACCAGTTCCAGTTGCTGTGACAACTGTACATTTGGTTAGGGAGGCTGAGATTTAACTCACAAGACCACGTCTTCACCTTATTTCCCTTGAGTTAAGGACACACAGTCCTTGCCCAATCACTCTGGTAAGTCTTCAAGGTAGACTTCCAAACCTTCATAGACTTCGTTCACCGGCAATCCACAATGACCCTTGGATGCTCAGAACGCGACGCCTAACCAGATGGAGGATTCATAGTCCTCAAGCATAACAAGTCTTCAGATCACACAGACAAAAAGACTTCAGTGATGCCTAACACTCTTTGGCTCTGGGTGTTTAGGGCTTTGTCCTTGCAAGGATTTCTCTCTCAAATGCTTCGGAGGTGGGTTACTCTCAAACGACAGAAGCTGTCGTTGAATTGTCATAGCAGATGTCCTAGCGCGAGGACTTAGTCGTGAGGCCAATGCATATTTGTAGTAGATTGAGAGGGGTTGAGCGGAATCGAGAGACGCAACACAAGACAAGGATTTAGACAGCTTTGGGCCCCGGGAAACATCATCCGGTAATAGCCCTACATGATGTTTGTGGCTAGATCTCATTATGCTCATGAGAGAGTCGCCGCATAAGCCGGCCCCCCTTTGTGTCTAGCCCTAGAGATTGTTTCTTGTCCCTCTTGGGGTGCCCTGCCCCTCCTTATATATGTTGAAGGGACGGGTTACATGACTAGTCCTAGTAGGATTAGGATTACTCTCTTACAAGTGGAGTCCTAGTCGTGCTTCCTTTGTAGGAGAATATTCCTTATGTCTTTCCTCCTAATCCGGCCCATCATAACATGAGCCGGCCTTCTGGGCCTTGGGCCTTGTCATCCATCTGAAACATTCGTCAGGTCACCAATGAGTCTTCAGGCTCGTGAGTCGTCACACCAATGAACCACCAGGCACGTGAGTCGTCAATCCTCTGGCAGGTTACCAATGAAACACCAAGTCCGGTCGGGTCATATATCCGGCCGGGTCATACCATGGGGTATATCCCTGACATTAGCCCCTAGTTTAATTTGGACTTATCCATGTTAAACTCATCTGCAAAAACACAAGAGCAAATTTGATAGGTTGTGATCCGGGTTAAATATTCTTGTAAGCCGGCACTTGATCATCCTTAAGTCCTTGTCATTTCCTCCTTCTAGAAAATCCGAGTCAATAGGCCAGCTTCATAATCAACTTGCTTGTTGAAGAAATATTGTAAATAAAGAATCCATTTGAGTCGGTCTTCAATGCTCTGACTTGACAAAAATATTGGTCTTCAAATATTCAACTGATATTCAGCCGGCTTGATGATGTAGAACTTGCCGATTTATGATTGCCAAAATTGTCGGGTTATAAACAAATGATGCCGAGTCATGTAATTGTTGCTGCTGCCGGGTTAATCTTATGATGACGCCGGGTCATAAGCTTTGTAGATTTCTCCGATAATAATATAATACCTGATTTGCTCAAAACTGAGAATTTGAAGTTATTCCTCCCTTATATGCATATCACCTATAGCCCCCAAGTGCCGAGTTGTCATGCTTGCAGCAACCTGAGACTTGTAATTGCCTTATGCTCATAAAAATTTCAAGCAGTGTAGCCCCCAAGGGCCGGGTCATTATGCAATAATGAGCAGGGACTTTATATGTATGATCATGTAGATTCGAGCAGCAACGTGTAGCCCCCAAGGGCCAACTCAGTAAGATAATATTGAGTTGGGACTTTGTATATAATTCATTGATAATAACATCATATGATGTAATCTCCACCATCGGGCTTGAACCCACGTCCATAAGGTTAAGAGCCTTGTACTCTACCAACTGAGTGGTGGATCTTTTAATATAATGGACTGAGGCTTGTGCACCTTGAATTTTTGACAGGAGCAATTGGTAGCCCCCAAGGGCCGGCTCATTACAATGGGATGAGTCGGGTTTTCAATAAGTTGATCAAAAAATGACTTTACATTAGCCCCCAAGTGCCATGGTGCATGCTAGCAGTGACATGGGACTTGCATATTTGATGTAATCTTAATTTGAATAATGTAGCCCCCAAGTGCCGGGTCGTAAGCCTACAGCGACTCGGGACTATTCCCTTCATTGTAAAAATAAATCATGTCCATTAATAAAATAATAACCATTGCACTGAAGCGACTTTGAAGACCTCCATCATAATATTGGCTATTGATAACCATAATAAAAATCCAGCCATGTTGGCTAGTAAAGATTTGAATAATATAATCCAGTTTGGAAAACCGGTTCGTGTGATATTGAATCGTACTGCCGGTTTAGGATACCTATGCAGTAAGGGTGATAACCCAATCTTTAGAAGCCAAAACTTCCAAATGTTTATGATTGTCATATATGGCGACTTATCATCCAAAGTCAAGCCGGGTTAATCGAAACCACATATATGCTTCAGATATGAACAAAAAGGTCTCAAGACAAAACCAAAGATTGTTTTCAAAAAACTCAAGCCAAACAGAGAAAAAATGAGGCTTCTGATTCAAATACGATCAGTAAACCGGACCAAAAGGGGTTAAGCTAGGATTCGAATACGATCATGAAGCCCCCAAGTGGTTTTGGTGTTGATCGATCAAGAGAGTACCGACAGCTATGTTCTCTTTGGTTCGAATACGACCTATGTTTGAACAGGAAGCCCCCAAATGACCTTGAGAGTTTTTTAATGACTTTGTATCGAATACGATCAAAGTCGGACCCAAAAGGGCTTAAGCTATGATTCGAATACGATCAAGAAGCCCCCTAGTGGGTTTGGCATTGCGCCGATCAAGAGGGTACCAACAGCTATGTTCTCTTTGGTTCGAATGCGACCTATGTTTGAACAGGAAGCCCCCAAATGACCTGTAACTGTGGCTATGAGCCGGATCAAAGGGTAATCATAGCTTAGCTCAATAAGCCGGAAGCCCCCAAGTGATATATTTCTGAGCTATGCTCGTCGGGTGCCTATGTTTGAGTTGTGCTGTGCAACAAACTCTCTTTGGTCCTTATAATTTTTTCTGAAAACTCGAACTTGCGAGAGATGAATTCTTTTTAAACCGGAATTTCAAACTGGATATTGAGAGCTTCAAAGCTTTGTGGCGGACATGTTTACCTTGAGCCAGATTTTAAACTGGTATTCTTCAATTATGAACCGGAATTTTTCTGACGGCCTTTAAATTCTTATTAATATAGTAGTAGTCTCGGGGGCCGGGTTATTTTTTCCCTCCAATGACCCGGAGTTCTGGATTATTGATACTAGCCAATTTTGCTGAGTCATGCCCTTGTAGCCCCCGAGTCTTAAGACGACTCGAGGAGTTGTCTTGAGATTCTCCATTTTTGACCGTGATATAAACTGGTATGAGTCATTCAACAGCTCAGTGATATAACTTGTCCTGCATTGGAGAATTTGCAAGACAGAGTAATTGCTTTTTTAAAGAAAGCAAAAAATATACTGGATGGATTTCACCTGATATGTTAAGCCAAAAATTATCCACTGCAGAGTTGATGATCACCATGGTGAAGCTGAAATCAATCACAAGCGAGTAGGCCGCGGGAGTAGACAAATGAGTCGGTCGCGGTGTTGTAAGCCAGTGCAGTCGCGCAAGTTGTCCTCCTCGTAAGCCGGCATGGACGCATGAATCGGCCGCGAGAGCGGACGGGCGAGTAGTCCGTGGTGTTGTAAGCCGGTGCGGGCGGGAGAGTCGGGCGCGGCGTTGGAAATGGCACAGACGCAGGTACATCGACCATGGGCACGGACAATGAGTCGGTCGCGTGTGTTGATATAGTGAGGGTGGCAACTTGCGCAAGACGAGTGCTAGTGCAAAAATAATATTTGCGACACCTTTTTAAGGAATAATAGTCCTACGAAAATATTATAACACCAGGTAATTTTTTTTATAAAAACAATATGTGTTAAGAAAATAAACTTAAATGGATATCATTTGATTTATTCGGATGACGTATGATTCGTTTATCGCGACAGAGACGGCTCAGGTAAGCCGATGACTCAGTATAGTCCGGGCTGTTCAGGCAAACCGGCGATCTGGGGCGTAACCGCGACGACGGCCGCGGGTCCTAACAAAAGGACATGGAAGCGAGCAGGGTGTGCCACAGCGGCAGCTCTTAGGTGGCCGCGACTCTGTCTCAGAAAAAATCGTGTATCCCTTGCATAAAAACTTCCCAGGCTTCAACACAAATTCTATCCAAGGATTCTTCCAAGCCCTTCCTTCCTTGTTCTCATTTGTTTGTAGAATAAAGCCAGAAACACTCGGAGCCATTCTGTCAGTTTCTGGGACAGATTCCACCACGTTTTTGAGGCACATCTTTTTTCACTTGAGCTATTCTCCATACAGGTGAGTATGCTTGAATATTGGTTCAGTACCGAGCGCAACTTGACCCACGTCTGAATTGTTAGTGAGAAAACAGGCTGGGGATGATCCGTCACCCATCGCGGCTCATCACGAAGCCACTCGGACAGCTGTCAACGCGGAAGGTAGGCGGCCTAGGCAATGACAGAAACAGCGAAAACAGTGGGCCCGGGCGTCACGGGCGCGTGGAAAGTGACCCGGAACTGCGGTTTAAGCTCGGCAGCTTGGTGCATGCGAGCTGCAATAGAAGGACGCCGACGAGGTAAAACAACAACTTAAAATGGGGCGGTGGATCAAGACCACAGTAGCGGGGCGGCTCAAGGCGCGGCGGGTCGCTGCAGCAGCTGCAGGGGCGACGCCGGTGGAGGCAACAGCTCACAAGCGGGGGCGGCCCGAGGCCTACTCCGGCAGGGGCCGCGGCGGCTCTTGGTGGGAAAAAAACGAGGTCGGTGGTTCAGAGACAGAATCCGGCGGGAGCGGCAACTCGCGGCGAGGCAGTGCTGCAGACAAGGGTGTGGCTTGAAGCGGCGGTAGCGTGTGGAGTAGATCTGAGGCGCGAGCCGGGGCGGCTGTATGCAGAGTGGAGAAGAGGTGCAGCTGAGGCGTCAGTGAATTGGAGAGGTGCCGGTCTAGCAGGGCCACCCAGACGGGCAGCAGTCAGAGATAGGGATGACAATGGGTACCCATTACCCACATACCCTGCAGGTAAAAATCCTATTAAAGCAAGGGTATGGATCAAAAAAAATCATGGATACATAAATAGAAAAATTTCATACCCATCATGTATAGTGGGTACGGGTATGGTTTAGTACAACCCATACCCATGTACCCATGTACCCGCATATATTCTAACAAATAGGCCTTATATATTATTTATTCAGATATCAAACATATTATATGTACATAAATCCCACAGCCCTAAAAAGACCTCATTATGAATTCATGTTAGGCCACTTCACCACGATAGCTAGCTCATAAACGAGTATGTGTCGCTGTCATGACGTGTTGTTTATAAATTATTATTATAAGTTGTTGTTCATGACTATGTAATACTTAAATTGATGTGTTGCAAATCTAGGTAATTTTACCGGAGGGTACCCATTTACCTTGATGGGTGACGGGTATGGGAAAAAATTGTACCCATCCATGGGTATGGGTACGGGTGATGGGTAAGGTTTGGGATGACGGGTAAAAGTATGGGGTGGCTCCACCCGTATCCAAACCCTGTGGGTGCCATCCTTAATTAGAGACGTGCCCATGGCGGTTCAAAGATGAAAAAGGAAGCCGGGATTTAGCCCGTGGCGTCGTCCAAGCTTGGTGTTGACTTGTCAAACCGATTAGGTGTTGGAATTGTTAGAATAAATCCGAGGCATACCGTCGATCATCCGAGGACCAAGCAATCACATGAGCATGACACCGAGATTTGTTAACGAGGTTCACCGATATGGCTACATCCCAGGGCTTGACTATGGGCGCTCCTCCCCGTGACACCGTCACAATACCGCACACCGGCCACCCGGGCGCCGACACACGCCGCCGGCTCCCCCTTGCGTGCTTGTGCTATTATGTTGGCATATGTTACATCGTGTGTCTAGCCCTGCTATATATGAGAGGCCTAGGATACAAGTGTCCTACTAGGACATGACTCCATATCCTATCTAAACACGATACAACTCAGAGTCCAACTGTAACCTAACTTGTACACAATATTCGACACAACTCTAATAAACTCCACCTTGGCGAATATTTTCCACCACCTTGAATTCGTCAATGTGTCAAACTTCCATGTACATTGGATTTGAGCTTATCCCATGAGTACCGCTGCTACTTCAAAGACTCCATGTGACTCCACCTGCAACTTGTAGTCCCTTCTTTTCTTGACCACAGTCAATGCTCGAGCAAAATTAAGTTCCTTGTTACTCTAGGTGCTCCCAACTTCCAGAGTATCAGTCCAACGTCATCACACACTGATCACTGACCTGCGTGAAAGTGAACAACTCACATATTGGGTGTCACGCATAAGAGTTACCTGAACTCAACATCACCGCTCCTTTCTTGACCGCCTGTCTGAAACTTGAAGAAATTTCACCATTTCTTGTAGTCACCCCGAGTCAAATTCACAGTTGTCTCACCACATGTATGACCACCAGAGCCCTGGCCCGTCTCCATGCCCCGTGCATACCGCACGCCTCGCCGCTATTACCGCGTCGAGCCTCCGCTGTCCCGATCGAGCCTCAAGGGTGGAAAACCCACACCACTCAACCCCCACTGCAGAGTACAACCGATCATCACCGACCGATGACGAGTTTCACGCTTCCATCAGACCACTGGGCTCCAGTCCGAATTACGTGTCACTCACTTTTCTCCAGCTGAATAGGCTTCGACTCCGTCGACTTGCGCCATAGCCCCTCAATCCAGCTCCACCTTTAACATGACTCCATGGTAGATGATCAATCCACCCCTGCGCCTCATCGACTTCAAGCTCCGTGTATACACCACCTTGAATCAACCCCGCGCCATAGTCTTGTCGAAGCCACACAAGCCCTCTGGGCCCGTGCCGCGTGTTTCCACGCCCATAAGTCAGTCACCATCAGCATCACGCGCCTATGTCGTCATCGCCGATCCCACCACCATCTTCTGTATCAACCGACTCACGTCGATCCGTCAGACTATCTAGTCCAACCAAGCCGAACTTCTCCGACTGCATGACACGCTTGAGGCTCCCAAATCGTCTTCCACGAATTTCCATCCATCACATGATAATGCTGGCTTGGCTTCCTACAACGCCTTCAAGCATCTCTGTTGTGCCAACAAATCTTTCACCCTTGTCTGCCATAACCCAAGGTTTTCAATTGCGTGAACTTCTTCACCTCAAACCTAGTACCCGTTGGTGCCATGGTTCTTTGTATGACTGACTGTGAAAAATTATCCAAGCTATTAACGCGATGCCCAAGTACACGAACAGCCTCCGCGTACTAATAGCAAAACCAACCAAAACACTTTTGATCTTCAACGTGTAGTAGCTCTAGCTCAACCTCCAATGCTATTTGTTGCTTTGCCTCAGCCTCCTGCTATTCCAATGGATGAATATCGCTTGACGGATTTTCCTTTCGCTCAAAATAATCTGCTGCCTTGAGTCATATGTCACGTGAGGACTCGTTCCTCTTTTTATCCAAAACAAATCTCATGCATGTACCTTGCCCTTCGCTCTTGCTTGTACGCACTGCCTGGACTCGATTCCGCCCGGCTTTGCCCCTCCAGCAACCTAAAGCTGGGTCGTGCTAGACTCTGCCAACTTAGGCCACGTCCCCCACTAGAGCCGCTTGGAGCTGGGCCTCACACCCGACCATGCCAGCGCACGCCCCAGCAAGCCACATGCGTCGCGCCTACTGCTCACATGTATTACGCCGCCGCCGAGTCGATGGATCTTCCATATGCGCGCCACACAACACCGCTAGAATCTGCATGCCCCGCGACCGATCGAGTCCACGCTCACCCGCTTCCTGCACACGTCCTTCCGCTGCTTGGGCCTGTCCATGTTGCCGCTGGCCACGTCCCAACCTCGTCGACTCCGAGTACTCAACTCAACGTCCATGCGATTGTGACCCATGCTGATTTTTCTGATCTCGCCGATGATTGATTCTTCCACGATATTTTCACCTCTAGATCAACAATCTGCAGCCTCCTTGTAACCTTGCTCTGATACCACTTGTTAGAATAAATCCGAGGCATATCGTCGATCATCCGAGGACCAAGCAATCATATGAGCATGACACCGAGATTTGTTAACGAGGTTCACCGATATGGCTACATCCCCGGGGCTTGACTACGAGCGCTCCTCCCCATGACACCGTCACAATACCGCACACCGGCCACCCGGGCGCCGGCACACGCCGCCGGCTCCCCCTTGCGTGCATGTGCTATTATGTTGGCATAGGTTACATCATGTGTCTAGCCCTGCTATATATGAGAGGCCTAGGATACAAGTGTCCTACTAGAACATGACTCCATATCCTATCTAAACACAATACAACTCAGAGTCCAACTATAACCTAACTTGTACACAATATTCGACACAACTCTAACAGGAATCCTGCATGTTCCCGCAAGGCAAATCATGCTATTTTTCTTCTTTAATTCTTGACTTAACCTCCTGGTAGATTCCTTGTAGCAATTAGGGTTGACCAAAGAAAAATGATTTGGCTTCAGGTGATATACTAGTCGAGAAGTACACCAGTCTTTGAAACCATTATGCTGTGATGCTTGATGTGATGGAAACAATTTGACCGTCTCGGCAAATCCTGTACACGGCGGCGACAACTTGGCGAGTCAGACCAAAAGTAAATAACCGCAACTTAATGATTTTCATGCGTACGGATGGAACTCCTTTTTGCACTTGGCCTCTTGCAGCGGTACTCTTGAAATTGGTTTAGCTCCGGACCGACGAAACGCGAGGTCGCACGCGGCAGCACACAGATTCAACCCTAATTTTTTCTTAAACTCAAAGCTCACATATTACAAATCTGAATCAATAAACTTGAAGTTGATGTAGATCGCCAAACAGGCTCTTCTTTACCCGAAAAATCACCAACTCCTCGATCCCTGGGAGAGATCCCTCCAAGAACTCAACACCACCGTGCGCAGGCCCCACGGTGGGCGCCAACTGTCGTTGAATTGTCACGGCAGATGTCCTAGTGTGAGGACTTAGTCGTGAGGCCAATGCATCTTTGTAGTAGCTTGAGAGGGGTTGAACGGAATCGAGAGACGCAACACAAGACAAGGATTTAGACAGCTTCGGGCCCCGGGAAACATCGTCCGGTAATAGCCCTACATGTTGTTTGTGGCTAGATCTCATTATGCTCATGAGAGAGTCACCGCATAAGCCGACTCCCCCTTTGTGTCTAGCCCTAGAGATTGTTTCTTGTCCCTCTTGGGGTGCCCTTCCCCTCCTTATATATGTTGAAGGGGCGGGTTACATGACTAGTCCTAGTAGGATTAGGATTACTCTATTACAAGTGGAGTCCTAGTCTTGCTTCCTTTGTAGGAGAATATTCCTTATGTCTTTCCTCTTAATCCGGCCCATCATAACATGAGCCGGCCTTTTGGGCCTTGGGCCTTGTGATCCATCTGAAACATTCATCGGGTCACCAATGAGTCTTTAGACTCATGAGTCATCACACCAGTGAACCGCCAGACACGTGAGTCGCCAATCCTCTGGCAGGTTACCAATGAAACGCCAAGTCTGGCCGGCTCATACCGTGGGGTATATCCCCGACAGAAGCCGTGCACTAACTCTGAGCAACCACCAATTTATGGTGCAGGGGGTGGGCTATTTATAACCAGGAGGCAACCCGACCTAATTTGTCCAAAATGACCCTGGGTCACTAAGGAACTGACATGTGTCCAACGGTCAGATTTCAAACACACACGGCAGCTTGACTTGGGCTACAAGTAGAGCTGACTCATCCAACTCTGGATAAGATTTGCTCTCATTGTCTTTGCTCGAAAACACATGATTTGGTTGAGCATCACTTCAGTCACTCTGACTTTGTTCACTTGGACCCCACTTAACAGTACAGTGGTTCCTATGACTCAACAAAGAAGAAAAGGAAACTACAAAACAACTATGTCTTCTCACTTCATAGTCTTCGTGCGATGTCTTCTCGTGTCATAGTCTTCAATGTAAATCTCTTCACAGGCCACCAATGTCTTCAATGTCTTCATACATTTTTAGGAGTCATCTCTGGTAGGTAAACCGAATCAACGTGGGACTACTACCTGTGTTATCCTGCAATTCTCAAAAACACATTAGTCCCTCAACCAAGTTTGTCGTCAATACTCCAAAACCAACTAGGGGTGGCACTAGATGCACTTACAATCTCCCCCTTTTTGGTGATTGATGACAAACTGGTTGAAGTTTTCAACGGGGATAAAAGTATGTGAAAGTTTAAGGATTAAAGCATTGTCTTCATAAGTGGCAAAAGGCTCCCCCTGAAGATGTACATATAAGTAGTTTGCTTTTGAATGCAAATGCACATGGCATGTTTTACTTTGTGGAGATCCTCTTCAACTTATGAAGACAATTCATCATGCATATAAAGATATAATGAAGATAATAACATGCATAATGAAAAATGGACATCTGCGGAATGACTTCATGCGGAATTTATCATCGCATCACAAAGTAGCAGAAAAAGTAGCAGACGACCATCAAGTTTAAGTGTTACAACCAAAGGAACCAAATGTATCAAAAGACGAGGGTTGTAATCAGTTGGCAAAATATAGCAACCACCCATAGAGGACCCGCTTGAAGACTATCAACTCATATGCTTCTCCCCCTTTTGTCAGTAAGGACCAAAAATGTTTGAAGACATAGAGTATCTACTCGTTCCCATCAGGATTAGATGCAGGAGCAGGGTCGACATTGGAGTTTGGTGGTGCAAAGGGGCCTGGTGCAATGTCAATACGCGGTGAAGCCATGGTTGGTGAAGTGGCATCGTCTTGTTCATTGACGACTCCCGCAGCAACAGTTGCAGCCGAAGACGAATACTCAGAATCTTCAATGGAAGGAGTCTGACGCCAGCTTGCATTCTGGGGAGGCTTGGAATCAAATTTCAAGCCCTATGTGAAGCCGTCTTTGCGAAGATCGTCTTCAGAGCATAGCAGTGTGAGACTCTTCCAAGACCGCCGACAAGCTTCATGGGCAACAATGAGTTCTTGGTGGCAAGATTGCGAATGTGATTGACATCCACCAAGATGCTCTGCATCTGACGCTGTAGCCAGTCATGATGCCTATCCTGTTTTTGATGTAAGGCCACAAGAAGTTCTCGGTCATTGAGTACACGAGATCGCTTCCAAGGCCTTTGAGCAATGGTACTTTCAGTGGCTTTAGTGTTTGCATGGTGAGGTACATGTGTATTGCCAGCCAGAGGATACGTAGGAGTTGCAGCATTGGGAACATGAGTGCCTTCTATTGGTTGCGTGAAGCTTTGGTGATCAACATTATGAAGATAAAGTGGCTCCTTGGCAGGCTCAATAGATGGCTTCAACTGATAGATCAACCTCAGGCAAAAAGACAAGATGGTTGCATGCTGAGGGCTGATAGTCGACAGAAGAGTGAAGCTCGATTAAGCGCATCACCCATGGAGCATAAAACTTCAAGCCAAACAGATCAATTCCAGATGCAGCAAGCTGTCTGATGAAGAAATCCTGGGAATTGAATCTGATGCCATTGACAATATAGAATACCGAAGTCTTCATGGCTCCTTCAAGTTTGGCTTCAGCTGAGTGCCCCTTGATGGGCCAGAGAGTATGCCTCAGAATATGATAGATTGTGCGGGGCAGGTACTCAAGGTCCTTGATGAAGAATTCCTTGGGATAATCAGCATCTCGAGGCAATGGATTCATCATGCTGAGCATCTGACTCATATTTCATTCAAGCCGCTGGAAGATACTTTGCAGTTCATTTTGGTGTAGCTGACAACCAGGCTCATAAAGTTCACCTGGAGTGGGCAGGGAAGTAAGATCAATAATGTCTTGAGCTTTGGCTTCATTGTGCACATCTCCTGTCATCCACTCAAGGACCCATGTCTTCGGATCCCTGTTGTAGGCACGAATGTGAAGTGTGGCGTAGAACTGCAGCAGGAGCTCTTCATTCCAGTGTTCTTTGTCAGTGACGAACTGTAGAAGACCATCCTCCCTGAAGCAGTCAAGGGCTTCTTCCAAACAGGGCAGCCCAGCAATGGCTTCACAATCAAGACGCATGTGTTGAAAGATTCTCTCTTGATTGTATATGATGCAAGAGTAGTAGTTGCGTTGTTGATAGCTCCAGAAGCGATCAGAAGAGATCTTTGGCTTCGAGTAAGGATTCTTGGCGCTAACAAAGAAGGTGTTGTGGGCTTTGAAGCAGTTCACACTGAATGATCCTGGGGAGGTTGCAACGCCTGTGTCACAGCCCTAGCTTCAGCCTTGTTGTGGACTAGTCTTGGTTGTTGCATCACGTTTAAACTTTCTTAAACCTGAAATGGGGATGTTCAAACCCTAGCACCAAATGAAATGCAACTAGGATCAAAATAAAAATATTTTCAATGAATCCAAAATGCCCTTCAAAAATGTTCATTATTTATGGAAGGAGGTTAAAACCTTTACCACAAGTCATGCACATTTTTCCAAGGCATTTATGGTCTTTGAATTAAATCATATTGTATTTGAAGTGGAGCTATAAATTCCTATAAAATATTTGGTAGCTCCAAATATTCCGAAACTTGGTGAGGGCCTCTGGTTTAAATTAGATAGCGGCCACAAAAGTTTTCAGGATTTTATAAAGTGATTTAGTATTTTTACTAAATCAGAAACAAGTTACAGAAAATAGAAAAAGAGAAATATTAGAGAGGGAGAGAGAACTTACTTGGCGCCCACCAACCGGCCCAACACTGTAGCTGTCCAGCCCAGCCCACCAGCACCCCCCTTGTCATCTTCCTCCTCTGCCAGAAGGACTGGGCGCATGGTCGCTCCGCGCGCGCACGCACGCTCTCCGCCAGCTCCTGCTTGCCGCTTCCCCCGGGACGCCCTGGAGACGCCACGCACCCCCTGACCCCCTCACTCACTCTCTTCCATCCCCATCCCTGCCTCTGCTGCTCTCTCTATTCCGAAACCGAATGTCACCGTCGCCGCCGTTCGCTAGCCAAGCGCTCCCCGTCGTCCCCTCGACCACCCGTCATGTTTGAGAGCTCCACCACATCGTCTTCTTCGTCCTCGACGAGCCACGTGAGCCGGGAGGGCCTGGAACATCGCCACCGCCGTCGTCTTCATCGTCGGCCGCCTGAGACCGCCGCCATCATTTCGTCATCACCAAGCCATCCCCGAGCCCACTGAGACTGCCGTCAACGCCACCGTGAGCTCCTCTTCGATTCCCCTCTCTCCCTGCGCATTTTTGCTCGCTCTAGCCACGCTAATCGCCGGAGCCATAAAGCTTCTGGCCGCCGTCCATGGCGCCGCCGCAGCCACAGTAGCTGGTGCTCGCATTCAAGTGTGTCACCGCACTCACAGTCCCCCAGGAACCCGCAGACACCACTAGCTCGCCCGGAGACGCCCCGTAGCGTTGTTTCTGTCAAGGTCCAAACTCTGGACGCCCGGGAACTCGACGCCATCGACGTATCCGGCCACACAGCGACTAACTTATGGCACCTTTGGTTGCGGCGCACTGCCAGCAACCCATAGCCACAAACCGCGCTCGAAACCGTCCCCTGTAGCGCCTTCCCACAGCGTCTCCGTCGTCGGTTTTGGTCGCTGCCGGCCGAACTCCGGCTATGTAGACGTGGCCCATCATTAGCCACTAATGACCCTGCTAATTAACCCCCTGACCCACTTACATATTGGTCCCATGCCCTTAATTAACCATAGTTTAGTTTCTGATTAGTTTTATTTAATCATAGTGGCCCCACAAGTCAGAGTTGACCGTGCTGACGTTGATGTTGACCGGACCCACCTCTCCGTGACATCGATGACGCTGGATCACTGACCAGTGGACCCCACTGGTCAGGTTTGACCTGGGCTGGCGCCGTTGACATGATGTCATGCTGATGCAGTATTGATTTCCTGGATTTAAAATAATTTAGAAAATTTTAGAAAATATGCAAAACTTCAAAAATTCATAGTAATTCAACCGTAACTCCAAATCAAACAAATTATATATGAAAAATGATCAGAAAAATCTAATCTATCAATCTGTACTGGTTTCATGCATGTTTAAACAACTGAACCTTGATGTTTAGATCAAAACATGATAATGCACTTTATAAGTTCTTAGTTTGAATTTGAATTTGAACCTTTGGTTCAAATCAACTCAAACCCTTATGTTCTTAGCTGCATTAGCTCAATGAATATCATATTGCCATGCCATGATCATGCATCATATTGTCGCATTGCATTGAATGTGTTCTTTCTTGTTTGCCGGTGTTTGTCCCCCCTCGGTAGACGTTGTTCCGACGATGAGTTCGATGACACTAATGAAGAGCTATACTATCTTCAGAAGTGCCAGGCAAGCAGAACCCCCTTGTTCATTCCGATACAATCCCACTTTCTCGCTCCTGCTCTTTTTTTTACTGCATTAGGACAACAACGATTCAACTCTTACATGTTGCGGTAGTTGAACCCCTTTTCCTCTGCATGACCTGTCATTGCCATAGTAAATAGATGAAACCCACTAGCATGAGTAGGAGTTGTTTGAGCCATGATGTGCCTACTCATTCATGCTTGTTTTTCATGCCTACTACTGCTTAGAGTTGAGTTAGGTCTGATTCATCGGGGATGAATTGGAATGGTGATGAACATGTCCTACTGTGTGTGAGATAAGTGTGTGAACACGATTTGGTAAAGGTAGCGGTGAGAGGCCATGTAGGAGTACATGGTGGGTTGTCTCATTGAAACCTTCCTCAGGAACTGAGTTCTGTGTTTGTGATCCATGAACAGCTACTACCACACATTGGGCTCTGGGCACTCCTAGCTCTCTCGACTTATTAATTAACCTAATCTCTGTCCAGGAGTTGCAACTAGTTTCTGGTGTTTGTAGGATATGTGTTGGGGGCCGTGCATAGCGCTGACCCTAGGGGTGGGCTATGATGCGGTAGAGACACGAGGCACGGTGTACCAGGACGCCTGTTTGGTGCCTCGGGAACCCTGCTCTCATCGTTTGGGCCCGTGAGCGAAACCCCGGCCGGATCTCCTTGCGGATGGAACCCGAATAGGCGATAAACTTGGACTAGAGACTTGTGTGGTTAGTTAGGTCATGGCCGACTCCCTCGCCAGGCTTCCGCTTGAAGGTTGCCGAGATACACAACGTGTACATGGTGGCAAGTGGTGAGAGCGTGTGTGAAGAAGTACACCCCTGCAGGGTTAACATCATCTATTCGAATAGCCGCATCCGCGGTAAAGGACTTCTGGGTTGCCTGTACAGTTCATAGACAAGTGAAAGTGGATACTCTAAAATGCGCAAGTTAAGCGTGAGTGCTATGGATGGCGTTCTCGTCGGGAGATGGGAGCGGATCCATAGTGGTGTATTGATTGGTGAATATGTGGACTCGTGTGCACCACCTCAAAAGAGTTACTTGCAGTAGTAGTTTAGGTTAGCCACTGAGTCCAAGTTGGCTTGTTGCAGTTAAACCCCACCATCCCTTTGTTGATAATGATGTATATGTAGTTAGTTCTGATGTAAGTCTTGCTGGGTACATTTGTACTCACGTTTGCTTAATTTATGTTTTTGTAGAGAGACTTCAGTCTCGCTAGTAGTTCCGCATGGACTTCGACATTTAGCTTGTTGCCTCAGCTACGATCTTGTGCCCTCGGCAGGATCTTGTAGATAGTCAGGCTTCTCAGCCTTTTTCTTTTATAGTTGTCTGTACTCAGACAAGTTAAGCTTCCGCTTGTGCTTGTTGCTTGTATGCTCTGTATGTGGGGTCAGGAGACCCATGTTTGTAATATCAAACTCTTCGGAGTCTTATGAATAAATACTTTGAGTTGTAGAGTTTTGTTGTGATGCCATGTTGTATTTACACATATCGAGCATATTGTTTGTATGATTGAAATGCTTGGTATGTGTGGGATCCGACAACCTAGTTGTATATCCTTGGTAGCCTCTCTTATGGGGAAATGTATTCTAGTGCTTCCACTGAACCATGGTAGTCTGCTACAGCCCGGTTTACCGGAGTCCTGTTAGCCCAGTTGCTACTGCTCCGGAACACTTAGACTGGCCGGCATGTGTCCTTATTTGATCATGTGTCTGCCCCTTCGTGGAAATGTCACGCGGTGTCTTTCGGAGTCCTGTTAGCCTGCTACAGCCCGGATTCTCGGAGTCCTGCTAGCCCAATTGCTACAGCCCGAATTCACTCGCTGATGACCGACACGTTCGTTGTTGGGTCATGTATGCCTGTCCCTGTAAGTTAGTGCCACTTTGGGTTCACGACTAGTCATGTCAGCCCGGGTTCTCTGTCATATGGATGCTAGCGACACTATCATATACGTGAGCTAAAAGGCGCAAACGGTCCCGGGCCAGGTAAGGTGGCACTCGTGGGGATACCGTGTGTGAGGCCGCAAAGTGATATGATGTGTTACATGCTAGATCAATGTGGCTTAGGATCGCGTCCTAACAGCTTTGGTATCAGAGCCCGACTGCCTGTAGGATTACCAAGCCAAACTGGTCGAAGTCATGTCTAGAAATGCTTTAGTTATATAAGGGAATTGATTGTGGAAGGGAATGTAAGGCTCTTTTTACTCCTTTACCTTATGCCCTTCTGATATTAGTCATTCTCATCTCTTCTACGGGGATTAAGAACTAGGCTTCTCATCTTCTATCAGGATCATGTGTTACTAATCTGTAGACTTATATGATTGATAGTTTCAAGCCCCAATTCAGTTCCTACTACTTCCGTGTGTTAACAGTTGTCTCAGAACCTTGATATTGAGATGTTGAGTGGTTATGCCACCATTTTCCAGGATGTCTCAAATCGTTTGAGCATTTATAACCGCTATGCTGTTCGAGTCATCCCAGGAATAGTCTGATGCATTCGCAAATTCCTTCTTCCCATTTTTGATGTCCTTTTGGGACAGATTAAGCACACTGAACAGTGTGTTGAGGTACTATGTTGCCTCGACGTATATGTTAGAGCTATTATTATGACCCTAGGTGACTTAGAGAACCACTCAGAATCTAGCAATGCTTTGTATCCCCAGTGTGATGATTCTGGCTATTATTCGTGAAAGCATCTCGTGATGTTATCTAGCTAGTAGGTATTCTATTCCCGGGTTCTTGAACCCGAGATTCACCCTACTTACTTCATGTTGATAGTGTTTGCTAGTTCCTTTAGGATATTAGTAACCTTTGCGATAGTCCTCGAGGTCCGTGGTATTCTCTTCTCCCAAATACCATGAACTGCTTATGGCAGAAGTTCTTCTAAACCAAATGATCACAATGAGAGTGCTCTCGATGAGATCTCCATTCTATATTGTGACTCTGCCAGTTCTACCCTTCTACATGGGTTATCCGGAAGAAATATGTTGAACTCGTTCGACATGCTAATTCATGCATCCACAACTCCAAAAATCATATGTTCTTTGAGTTGTCCCTCAGTTGTTTTCTGGCCCTCATCTATCAATTGATATTCAGGAGTAGTTATGCACTCATGTTCATCGATGCCTATTATTCTTATGGTCCATCAAGTCATTCTATTCGGAATGACTAGGAGAAACAAACTCCAATACCTTATCCATTTCCAGGATTGGGTCAAAGCAGTTGTAATCCACAAATCAAAATGCTAATCTAGCTTTTGATTCTGTTCTACCTTGAAGTATTGCCATCTTTATGCTAGGATTGTCATGAGAATTGCACCACCTCTTATGAATTCTTGACCCAGCGATACTTCTTGCCATCATTATTCATTCCTCGGTTCCGTGTTGTTGTGACTGGAATGCCGACAAGTGATCTGTGATGTGTGAAATCAATACTCCTAGCAACCCCATTACTTGGTAGTTAATCGACAATAATCTCATTCTTAGCGTGTTGGTTATTGAATTATCATTCTAAGATTGATCATGCTTCCTAGTCCTTATTTCTGGTGCACTCCTCGATCAATGAGATAGGATTGTGTCAATCCATCACTCTCTTGGTCACATTGTCTTGCCCTGAAAAGCAAGATTGTTCTCGAGCTTAGTAACATATCGGTGGTTCGTGATTTTCCGAATATCTTCTCGGAAGTGTTACCAGGTTGTCACCTGACCGCTATGTTGAGTTTGTGATCAAGTTGGTTTCTTGTAGCCACCCCTTTCTCCAAGAATCCGTGTTGGATACCCCTGAGCTAGTTGGTTAAGCTAAATAACAACTTGGAGAGTTGGAATATAAAAGCTTGCCTAACTTAGTTTGTTCCAAAGGGATATCTTTGTGTTTGTGTGTTAGTTGAAGAAAGATGATATCTTCATCGATTGGTCCATGTGATCAGTTGTTGGACCTATTGTCTTATCAAAACTTTGATTTGAGTATGGCCTATTACCAAATCAAATCAGTACCAACGATGTTCGTAATGTTGTCTTGCTCGTGGTTGATCCCTCGAGCATACATCATTACATCTTTTGGTCTGATCAATGCTATCATCTTGTTCACATAACCATGTAACCCCATCTTATGGAAATCTTGATAAATTGTTGTTGAGCCCATCGACAATGTTTTTATCTCCTCCATGATTCATGTTAAACATTAAGCTAGTGTTGGAAACTTTGTAGGCAATGCTTTCGTGTTCTGTTCATGAAGCTTATGCTTGGATGGAAGAAGTGACTTCCTCGAATTCTTGTGCATTCCATGCAAGTTGCCATCGTGGATACAAGAAATATTATTTTTGCTTCCTCTAGGATCATCCCAAGTTAGTCACGCATATGTGCGAAGTACTCTATGATTTGATAGGTTGGCCGCCTCCACTCCATATGTGTTTCCTAGCACACCAAGCCACTGATTGATTTGCTCAAGGAAAAGGAGCCTGATGTGCTAATTCTAGATCATGCACAAGATTCCGTTATCCTCGATGATGGTTCCCAACCAGAACTCGGTAGTATTTTTATTTATAAGACTACTATGTGGTCATGCTTGTCTGGGACAGCGTGTTCACATGTTGTAGCAAAACCCGCTCATGTTTTGGAGCTTTCTATCGTAGTTCATTTCTTGAGAATCTTGCAACGCCATCTCGTCGATTTGCGTTGCAATCCTTCCTTTCAGACATGATGAGTCTGGAATATCCTAACACCAACCAGATCTGAATCTCAAGCAGATATGATGGTTGGAACGTTTTCCAAGAACTATAATATTGGTCTCTCTGTAACCCGGTAAAGTGGATGTCCTGGCCAACACACCCAGCCGGAAGACCCATTATTGTAGTATCTTGATTGAGAAAGTTGGCCCCATAAGGATTTTGTAAGATTTACTCCAGTAGTTGTTCCTTATGGATTCTTGTGCTCCCGAAGTCCGACCTTTTACTTGATGTTCTAGATACCAAACCATATCTATAAATGGGGTACGCTAGCACATCAGGGAGAACATTAGAAGCGGAGTGCTAAATGTCTCTCGGTCGATCATCCAGATTTCGTCTCCGGCCTCGCTAAGGTGAAATCTGAGAAAGTGTTGTCTTCCTATGCATCTGCATTGTCCATCACTATTCATCATGGTAGTATGATGTGTTGCTAGGATCCCCGACACGGATGTTGGTAAGACCTTGATGAGTATGGCAATGCTCAAGTTCTTGAGAGCACATGCAAGCAAAATCATCCCTTGCGTTGTCTTCAACAAGGTAGTCCACATCATCCATTCTAGTCTGAGTATGCCATTCTTTTAAACTTTGTCAAACGATCATTTGTGATTTGCCGTAGGCTGGTATAGAGAGTTTCTATGATCTAGATATCAAAAGTAATTCTTTTTGCCACTTAGGGGAATAATTTTACGAGTCACACCTCCTCGAAGGTGCCCTAGTATGGGATCATGGCAATTATTTCCTTGCTACTTTGAAACCTTGCACCATCTTACTCAAGCGTGGAATTGTTGCCTACCAACTTGAATCTTCGCCATCTAACTTCCATCACCCTGATGTGAGTGCTGTGTCTCAGCTCAAGAGATGTTCAACGTCTCATTCCGTGAGTTGATCGATCTTTAAGAAGATTGACTCCTATAGAGTTTCTTTCCGTCATCATCGTGTTGGACAAAGATCTCGAAGGCAAAGACGTCAAGATCAATATGATGCAACGAATCAACATCTTCAAGAATGCAACGGATTTTGGAGTTTGTGCCAGTTCCATGCCCCATCTGTCTTCTTACCTTACGTCTTGAATCTCGAGGTGAGATTCTTGTTTAGTAGGGGTGAATTGTCACAGCCCTAGCTTCAGCCTTGTTGTGGACTAGTCTTGGTTGTTGCATCATGTTTAAATTTTCTTAAACCTAAAATGGGGATGTTCAAACCCTAGTACCAAATGAAATGCAACTAGGATCAAAATAAAAATATTTTCAATGAATCCAAAATGCCCTTAAAAATGTTCATTATTTATGGAAAGAGGTTAAAACCTTTACCACAGGTCATGCACATTTTTCCAAGGCACTTATGGTCTTTGAATTAAATCATATTGTATTTGAAGTGGAGCTATAAATTCCAATAAAATATTTGGTAGCTCCAAATATTCTGAAACTTGGTGAGGGCCTCTGGTTTAAATCAGATAGTGGCCACAAACATTTTTTCTGGATTTTATAAAGTGATTTAGTATTTTTACTACATCAAAAACAAGTTACAGAAAATAGAAAAAGAGAAATATTAGAGAGGGAGAGAGAACTTACCTGGCGCCCACCAACCGGCCTAGCACTGTAGCTGTCCAGCCTAGCCCACTAGCACCCCCCTTGTCATCTTCCTCCTCTGCCAGAAGGACTGGGCGCGTGGTCACCCCGCGCGCGCACGCTCTCCGCCAGCTCTTTCTTGCTGCTTCCCCCAGGACGCCCTGGAGATGCCACGAACCCCCTGACCCCCTCACTCACTCTCTTCCATCCTCATCCCGCCTCTGCCGCTCTCTCTGTTCTGAAACCGAACGTCGTCGTCGCCGCCGTTCGCTGGCCACGCGCTCCCCGCCGTCCCCTCGACCGCCCGTTATGTTTGAGAGCTCCGCCACATCGTCTTCTTTGTCCTCGACGAGCCACGCGAGCCGGGAGGGCCTGGAACATTGCCACCGTCGTCGTCTTCATCGTCGGCCGCCCGAGATCACCACTGTTGTTTCATCGTCACCAAGCCGTCCCCGAGCCCACTGAGACTACCGTCAATGCCATCGTGAGCTCCTCTTCGATTCCCCTCTCTCCCCGCGCATTTTTGCTCTCTCTAGACACGCCAATCGCCGGAGCCGTGAAGCATCCGACCGCCGTCTATGTCGCCGACGCGGCCACAGTAGATGGTGTTTGCATTCGAGCGTGTCACCGCACTCACAGCGCCCCCAGGAACCCTGAGACACCACCAGCCCGCCCGGAGACGCCCCGTAGCGTCGTTTCTGTCAAGGTCCGAACTCCGGCTGCCGCGGAACTCGACGTCATCAATGTATCCGGCCACCCCGCGACTAACTTATGGCACCTTTGGTTGCGGCGCACTTCCAGCAACCCATAGCCACAAACCGCGCTCGAAATCATCCCGTGTAGTGCCTTCCCGCGGCGTCTCCGTCGTTGTTTTTGGTCGCCGCCGGCCGAACTACGGCGATGTCGACGTGGCCCATCATTAGCCACTAATGACCCTGCTAATTAACCCCCTGACCCACTTACATATGGGTCCCACGCCCTTAATTAACCACAGTTTAGTTTGTGATTTGTAGCGACCAGACCTCAAACGGTCCAATCTCTGTGCTCAGGTGTCATCCCTGGATCAGTAATGCTGACACCACACAGTACTTGAAGGATTTATAACAGAGTAGAAATCACACACTTATTACATCGAGTGTCTCAAAAGAGAACTCATTACAATAAATATGGCTTAAGGCCATCTAATAACGATAACAATGGAAGGCTTGGAAGATAAGTGAGTCCATCAACTCCAACGGCATCACTGAGTATAGAACCACGACCTAAAAGCACCTTAATCATCGTCTGAAAAGTCTGCAACATTAACGTTGCAGCCCGAAACAGGCCAGCACATAGAATATGTTGGCAAAGTAACACATAGAGAGTAATGGAATGAAATAGGCTATTCTATATGCATATTTGGCTGGTGGAAAGCTCTATGGTTATAGTTTTGTGTAAAGCCAATTTTTCCCTACTACAAAGGAATAAATTTTATTTAACTATCATGGTAGTTGTTAAACATTGAGAATGGTAGATAGCATTATCAATCCCAATTAAGCATCATCATTAAACATAACCCAATAAAATTAATTTTAGAGTAACATGATGAGATTCACATGATAATCCAAGTACTAGATACTCAAGATGTCCATAACCGGGGACACGTCTAATCATGATTAGTTTATACACTCTGCAGAGGTTTGCGCACTTTTCCCCACAAGACTCGATCGCCTCCGTTTGGTTTCTCGCACTACATGGTGTTTGAGAAATGGATGACCGAGACATAGTCTTTCATAAGCGCTAGCACCTTACAATCGGGTAGACCGTTACACCTACTTTCCCCTACATCTGCTAGTCTACCACTATAAGAGTTCTCACAAACTTAATCAACTATGCTAGAGCCCACAGTAGCTTGTGGCTGCACACGGAAGTTTCTAGCATGAATAATCTCATGATCCCTTTGAGCCTGGGTGGCGGTCCAAAAGAAAAACAGGCAATCGCTGGAATACCCGGGTGCCTCAATCCACCCAGATGTGTATTTAAGTTGCCACCTTAGATAAACCATTAATTTAACAATCTGACACCTGTCATGGATACACTCACCCAATCCACGTCTACTAGCATAGCATGGCATAATAAGCAAACGTAGAAGTAACTCCCAAAGGTTTGATAATAACAGGTAATAGGTACTACCTCAACTACTTCCCAAACCCACAATTTACTTAGATCCTAATCATGCAATGTGTGAGGATTGATCTAATGCAATAAAACTGGGTAGTAGGAGGTATGATCAAAGTGTTACTTGCCTTGCTGATGATTCGCAAAACCTAGCGATTCGAAGTAGCAAGCGGCGCACTCCGGGTACTCTATCGCAAAAAAACAAGCATACAATAAGTACTCAACTAGTGCATAGGTAAAACTTGAATAAAAGATCTAACCAGAAAGTTCAACTTAAGAGCTTCGGTTGGAAAAAAATCAAATCGAACGAAGCAACGAAAGACAAACGGCAAAAGAAACAGGCTTTGTTTACTATTCTGGATCTAGGGCAATTTTACAGTGACAAAAACTTGTTTGAGTTGGTTAAACGGAAAGAGGGTTTCAAGAAAAAACTCCAGGCACTTGAATCGCCTGATTCCGATAAATGAGCGAAAAGTTAGACTAAAACGAAAATCGGATCAGGAATCGCGATCTGAAAAATCGCGGACTTAATCCGAGAAAAAGAAAAACGACGAACGTTCGTTAAAACGAACGAACACTTGCTAATTAAATAAACCGGAAAAACCGATCTATTTAAAAAAACCAAAACTAAAAAAACCGAAAAAACCGACGAAAAACTGATCGGTTTTCTAAAAAAACGGCGGCGAATAAAACTACCTCCGGTGGAGGATCCAGCGGTGGCGGCGGCGGCGACGGGGCGGGGCGGCGGCCTAGGGTTAGGGTTCGGGGGCGGCAGCGACTTGGGCTGGCCTCGTGCCTCGGGGCGTTATATAAAGGGCCCGGCCAGACGGAGTCCTGGCCGGTTACGGCCCAATGTCGGTTCAGACTCTTTTTTTTTAAATAATTACGCTCAGAAAAAAAACAAAAGGAATACTAAACGGACTCCAAAAATCCCAAAATAAATTTTCCCCAGCTTCTAAAATCAAGCCGCACAGGATGAACATTTATTTGGGGCCTAAATGCAATTTTGAAAAAAGCGCATTTTTCCCTAATTCAAATAAAATAGCAAATACATCCAAATAAAATCTTATTTGATTTTTTATTAAATCCTCAATATTTCTTTATTTTGGGAAAGTCATTTTATTCCCTCTCTCATATTTTTGTAATAGAAATAATTGAAGATAAAATAAATAAAATCAAATGATCCTATTTTCAAAATTTGAGAAAACTCAAATATGAAAATAACGAAATCCCCAACTCTCTTCAAGGGTCATTGAGTTGCGTAGAATTTTCTAGGATCAACCAAAATGCAAATAAAATATGATATGCAATGATGATCTAGTGTATAACATTCCAAATTGAAAATTTGGGATGTTACAAACCAACCCCCCTTAAGATGAATCTCGCCCTCGAGATTCGGGTTGGCTAGAAAATAGGTGAGGGTGGTCCTTCAGCAATTCCTCCTCTCGTTCCCAGGTGGCTTCATCCTCCGTGTGGTGGCTCCACTGAACCTTGCAAAACACGATAACCTTGCTGCGGGTGACTCGACTGGCATACTCTAGAATCTTAACTGGTTTCTCCTCATAGGTCAAATCACTGTCCAACTGAATCGCTTCCAGTGGCACTGTATCTCTCAGCGGTATATCAGCCATCTCTGCGTGGCACTTCTTCAACTGGGAAACGTGGAACACGTCGTGAACTCCTGACGATCCTTCGGGCAATGCCAACTTATAGGCTACTTCTCCCATACGCTCCAAAACTTTGTATGGGCCTACAAAACGTGGCGCTAACTTTCCCTTAACTCCAAAGCGCTTAAGTCCTCGAAGTGGAGATACTCGAAAATAAACTCAGTCTCCGACTTCGTAAACTGTCTCCTTGCGTTTAGAATCTGCATAACTCTTGTGCCTGGATTGAGCTACCTTGAGCATATCGTGAATAAATTTCACTTTCTGTTCAGACTCCTTTATCATATCCGGTCCAAACAACTGGCGGTCTCCAACTTCATCCCAAGACAATGGGGTCCTGCACATCCTTCCATACAAGGCTTCGAAAGGGGCCATCTTCAAACTGGATTGATAACTATTGTTGTAAGAGAACTCTGCATATGGCAAATTCTCGTACCAACTAGATCCGTAATCTAGCGCACAAGCTCTCAGCATATCCTCCAAAATCTGATTGACTCTCTCGGTCTGTCCATCTTTCTGCGGGTGGAACGTTGTACTAAACTCCAGTCTGGTACCCAAAGTTTCATGCAACTGATTCTAGAACTTTGAGGTAAATTGGGTTCCTCTATCTGATACTATGCTCCTTGGAACTCCATGCAGACATACGATTCTCGTCATGTATATCTTTGCCAACTTTGCACTGGTATAGGTAGTCTTTACTGGAATGAAATGATCTACCTTTGTCAAACAATCGACTACAACCCATATCGAGTCATAGCCTGAACATGTTCTGGGAAATCCTGTAATAAAATCCATGCCTAGCTTATCCCACTTCCATTCGGGTATCGGCAACGGCTGTAGCAATCCGGCTGGCTTCTGATGCTCTGCCTTTACTCTCTGACATACATCACAAACTGCTACATACTCCGCAATATCCGTCTTCATTCCGGTCCACAAGAAGGTATCCTTCAAATCCAAATACATCTTGGTATTTCCTGGGTGAATTGAATATGCTGAATCATGGGCCTCTTGCAGAATCAACCTCCTGATCTCCGAGTCATTAGGCACATAAACACGGTCTTCAAACCATAAGGTATCGTGCTCATCCTCACGAAATCCCTTAGCTTTTCCTTTGCTCATTTTCTCCTTTATAGAGGCAATCTCCTTGTCAGTCTTCTGGGCGTCCCTGATCTTATCCATCAAAGTAGACTGAATCTCCAATGCTGCTACATAGCCTCTTGGAACTATTTCCAAACATAGCTCTCGAAGATTTTCGGCTAACTCCCTTGGTAAATCTCCCATCATTAGTGTGTTGACGTGGCTTTATGGCTCAATGCGTCAGCTACTACATTAGCCTTTCTGGGGTGATAATGTAATTTCATATCATAATCCTTGATGAGCTCCAATCATCTTCTTTGCCTGAGATTCAACTCCTTTTGCGTGAAAATATACTTCAAACTCTTGTGATCCGTGTACACCTCCCAATGGTTTCCAATGAGAAAATGTGTCCAAGTTTTTAGTGCATGCACTACGCCCGCTAACTCCAAATCATGCATAGCATAATTTAACTCATGCGGCTTAAGCTGTCGTGAGGCATAGGAACCACTCTTCCTTCCTGCATAAGCACTGCTCCAAGTCCTCGACGTGAAGCGTCGCAATACACCTCATAATCCTTGGTCTGATCTGGCAAAATCAATACTGGTGAGGTAACCAAATGTTTCTTTAACTCCTGGAAACTAGCCTCACAATCTTCAGTCCATATGAACTTGGTATCCTTTTTCAACAACTCCGTCATAGGCTTCACAATCTTTGAGAAATTCTCAATGAATCTCTGGTAGTATCCTGCGAGTCCAAGAAAACTCCATATCTCTCCAACTGTTGTTGGGGCTTCCCAATTTGTCACGGTATCAACCTTAGTGGGATCGACTGCTATACCTTCTCTGGTTATAACGTGTCCGAGAAATCCAACATCTTTCAACCAAAACTCACATTTGCTAAACTTGGCATATAACTGGTGTTCTCTGAGCTTACCAAGTACCAAACGCAAATGCTCCTTATGCTCCTCTTCATTCTTCAAGTAAACAAGGATATCATGAATGAACACTACGACGAACTTATCCAAAAACTCCATAAACACTTTGTTCATCATGTTCATAAAATATGCAGGTGCGTTAGTCAGACCAAACGACATAACGGTATACTCGTACAACCCATACCTCGTGGTAAAAGACGTCTTAGGTATATCCTATTCTTGAATCTTCAACTGGTGATATCCTGATCGCAGATCGATCTTGGAAAATACCTTAGCTCCTTGCAATCAATCAAACAGATCATTGATCATCGGTAGTGGGTATTTGTTCTTGATGGTTACTTCACTTAATCCTCGATAATCAACAACCATCCTTAACGATCCATCTTTCTTCTCCACTAAAAGTACTGGCGATCCCTAAGGTGAAGAACTTGGGCAAATATATCCTTTATCCAGTAACTCCTTAATCTGCTTCTTAATCTCCACCAAATCCTTTGCGGACATCCTATATGGTCTCTTCGATATTGGCCCTATGCCTGGCAAAAGCTCAATCAAAAACTCAATATCTCTATCCGGTGGCATGCCTGGCAACTCTTCTGGAAATACATCAGGGAAATCCTTCACTACTGGTACTTCCTCCTGTACAACTCCTGTTAGACAATTTACTTGAGTCCTCTTCGGCACATGCCGGGATACATACTTGATCCTTCTCCCTTCTGGGGTGGTAAGCAAGATCGACTTACTGACGCAATTGATGTTTCCTCCATGCATCGACAGCCAACCCACACCCAGAATTACATCCAATCCTTGTGATTCCAAAATGATCAAATCCGAGGGAAACACATGCCTACCTATACTCAATGGCACTTGAAAACATCCTTGGCTAGCCATATACTCCGCTCCTGGTGAGCTTACTAACATAGGTGTTCTAAGAACTTTGGTGGGTAGACTATACTTATCCACAAATCCCCTTGATATGTATGAATGCGATGCACCAGTATTGAAAAGAACGAGTGCAGTAAATGACTTAACCAAAAACTTACCGATTACTGCATCTGGCTGCTCTTCAACTTCCTCCACGTTAACGTGGTTCACCTGTCCCCTGTTGAAAGGGTTCGGCTTCTTCCCAAAGCTTCCATTGCCATTACCATTCTATGATTCAGGACATTCGTTGGCATAATGTCCGGTCTTCTGGCACTTAAAACAAGTGACTTGGCTCAGGTCTCTCTTGGCTGGGGTCGATGGGTTGGTGCGGTTCTGGCCACTGCTTCCTCCATTCCCATTACCATTCTTGGTGCCATTGTGATTGTGCGAGCTACCTCCTCCATGGGTATGCTGAAAATGTCCTCCCGGTCTAGGGGTAAAACGTGGCTTCTGCTGAGCTCCTGAATTGTACTTCCCTTGTCCATACTTCCTCTTGCGATTCTCAATCTACTGCTGCTTCCCTTCAATCATGAGAGCATGATCTACCAACTCCTGGTAGTTGTTGAAGGTTGCTACCATCAACTGCATGCTCAACTCATCATTCAGTCCTTCCAGAAACTTCTCCTGCTTAGCTGCATCCGTAGCAACGTCATCTGGGGCATAACATGCTAATTTACTAAAGTCCTCCACATACTGGCCAACTGTCCGTCCTCCTTGGTGCAAGTTGTGAAACTCTCGCTTCTTCATGGCCATAGCTCCTGCTGAAACATGGGCAGTATGAAAAGCCTGCTGAAACTGGTCCCACGTGACAGTGTCGACCGGGAAAGTGGCTGTGAAATTCTCCCACCATGATGTCGCGGGTCCTTCAAGCTGATGTGCGGCAAACTTCACTTTGCCGCATTTGTGCATCCTACGGTGGTCAACTCCCTTGCTGTCTTATGGAGCCAATCATCTGCTACTATCGGCTCGGCGCTACTGGAAAACACCGACGGATTCAGCCTAAGAAAACGGGCTAAATGATCAACAGGTGGTGGTGGCGGTGGGTTGTTGTTGTTGTTTCCCTGATTCTGATTCTGGACTAGCAACTGCATCAATGTGTTCTGCTGCTGGATCAACTGAGTGAGCTCCGGTGGGAAAGTAAATCCGGGGTCACGTCTCGGAGGCATCTGAGGGTTTAGAAAAGATGAGATTTAAGAATAGAGGGGGGTCTAAAGAGAAAACACTACCCATATGCACATGAGGCAAAAGCAAACAATTCACTTCATTCAATCAATCAACAAGGGCATACAATCGATCTAACTATCGCAAAAGTGCTCAGACTACTATATTTACATGGTGGACTACTACTACTGATTTGGTGGTCTACTAGAAATATTCTTCGGTTGCAGACTCCATTATATCTGCTCCAGCTTCATCAACATAGTCATCATCGCTATCATCTAGATCCGAGTCGGTGTCGTCGATGATGATGTAGTCTTCCGGGCGAATCTCCTTGGGTTCTTCGTCTTCTTCTACTGGTGTAGGGCCTCCCATAAATATTCCAATCTTCTTGATCAGATCGTCATTCTTCTCCACTAATACTTCGATTTCCTCTTCATAATCTTCACGTGTAGCCTTGAGTTCTTCCTCCAGTTCCTTGATTCTTGTCTTTGCCTTCTTCAGATCTATCATGTCGGTGCACATCTGGTTCTCCTGACGTCGGATGTGCTGGTTTAACTCCTGGATAAAAGCTGCAAGTGATCTATCCTTCCTGGTACTGATCATCTCCTAGTGCTCATCTCGGCACCCACAAATCTGGTAGATAGTATCCTTGAGATCATTGCGGTAGACTTCTCCAATGCGTCCCATGGCGATGTGAGCTTCCATGCTCTTTCCTAGATCCCAAGTTGGTGCATCAAAAGAAAACTCTATGGGCTCAGTGACTGGCATGAACATCCTTCCTGGAACTTGAACTTGAATCATCCAGCGCTCCTCTTCAGGTAGAGTGGCGTTGTAGGTTCCAGTGAAGCATGGTACTCCTATGTTCAGGTATCTAGTGACTTCCTTCAAGTGTCGTCCAAAGGGTGTATCTTCATCCGGTTGGGTGAACTTGTTCCTTGCATCCGCCATCCTAAAAGAGTAGGAAAAGATGAGAAGTCAGAAAGAGAAGAGAGTGAGTAGTGATGTAGGTCTTTTAGCTTAGTGGTCGTGTCCTACAGTCAGCGTGTGCTTTGATACCATCTTGTAGCGACAGACCTCAAACGGTTCAATCTCTGTGCTCAGGTGTCATCCCTGGATCAGTAATGCTGACACCACACAGTACTTGAAGGATTTATAACAGAGTAGCAATCACACACTTATTACATCGAGTGTCTTAAAAGAGAACTTATTACAATAAATATGGCTTAAGGCCATCTAATAACGATAACAACGGAAGGCTTGGAAGATAAGTGAGTCCATCAACTCCAATGGCATCACTGAGTATAGAACCACGGCCTAAAAGCACCTTAATCGTCGTCTGAAAAGTCTGCAACATTAACGTTGCAGCCCGAAATGGGCCAGCACATAGAATATGTTGGCAAAGTAACACATAGAGAGTAATGGAATGAAATAGGCTATTCTATATGCATATTTGGCTGGTGGAAAGCTCTATGGTTATAGTTTTGCGTAAAGCCAATTTTTCCCTACTACAAAGGAATAAATTTTATTTAACTATCATGGTAGTTGTTAAACATTGAGAATGGTTGATAGCATTCTCAATCCCAATTAAGCATCATCATTAAACATAACCCAACAAAATTAATTTTAGAGTAACATGATGAGATTCACATGATAATCCAAGTACTAGATACTCAAGATGTCCATAATCGGGGACAAGGTTAATCATGATTAGTTTACACACTCTGCAGAGGTTTGCGCACTTTTCCCCACAAGACTCGATCTCCTCCGTTTGGTTTCTCGCACTACATGGTGTTTGAGAAATGGGTGACCGAGACATAGTCTTTCATAAGCGCTAGCACCTTACGATCGGGTAGACCGTTACACCTACTTTCCCCTACATCTGCTAGTCTACCACTATAAGAGTTCTCACAACTTAATCAACTATGCTAGAGCCCATAGTAGCTTGTGGCTGCACACGGAAGTTTCTAGCATGAATAATCTCATGATCCCTTTGAGCCTGGGTGGCGGTCCAAAAGAAAAACAGGCAATCGCTGGAATACCCAGGTGCCTCAATCCACCCAGATGTGTATTTAAGTTGCCACCTTAGATAAACCATTAATTTAACAATCTGACATATGTCATGGATACACTCACCCAATCCACGTCTACTAGCATAGCATGGCATAATAAGCAAACGTAGAAGTAACTCCCAAAGGATTGATAATAACAGGTAATAGGTACTACCTCAACTACTTCCCAAACCCACAATTCAATTAGATCCTAATCATGCAATGTGTGAGGATTGATCTAATGCAATAAAACTGGGTAGTAGGAGGTATGATCAAAGTGTTACTTGCCTTGCTGATGATTCGCAAAACCTAGCGATTCGAAGTAGCAAGCGGCGCACTCCGGGTACTCTATCACAAACAAACAAGCATACAATAAGTACTCAACTAGTGCACAGGTAAAACCGAATAAAAGATCTAACCAGAAAGTTCAACTTAGGAACTCCGGTTGGAAAAAAAATCAAATCGAACGAAGCAACGAAAGACAAACGACAAAAGAAACAGGCTTCGTTTACTATTCTGGATCTAGGGAAATTTTTACACTGGCAAAAACTTGTTTGAGTTGGTTAAACGGAAAGAGGGTTTCGAGACGAAACTCTAGGCGCTTGAATCGCCTGATTCCGATAAACGAGCGAAAAGTTAGACTAAAGCGAAAATCGGATCAGGAATCGCGATCTGGAAGATCGCGGATTTAATCCGATAAAAAGAAAAACGATGAACATTCGTTAAAACGAATGAACGGACGAACGCTCGCTACTTAAATAAACCGGAAAAACCGATCTATTCAAAAAAAAACCTAAACTAAAAAAAACAAACAAAACCGACGGAAAACCAATCGGTTTTTCTAAAAAAACGGCGCCGAAAAAAACTACCTCCGGAGGCGGATCCGGCGGCGACGGCGGCGGCGGTCCGGCAGCGGCGGCGGCGCGGCGGTGGCGGCAGGGCGGCGGCCTAGGGTTAGGGTTTGGGGGCGGCGGTGACTTGGGCTGGCCTCGAGCTTCGGGGCGCTATATAAAGGGCCCGGCCAGGCGGAGTCCTGGCCGGTTACGGCCCAAGGTCGGTTCAGACTCGTTTTTTTTTAATAATTACGCTCAGAAAAAAAACAAAAGGAATACTAAACGGACTCCAAAAATTCCAAAATGAATTTTCCCCGGCTTCTAAAATCAAGCCGCACAGGATGAACATTTATTTGGGGCCTAAATGCAATTTTGAAAAACGCGCATTTTTTTCTAATTCAAATAAAATAGCCAATACATCCAAATAAAATATTATTTGATTTTTTATTAAATCCTCAATATTTATTTATTTTGGGAAAGTCATTTTATTTCCTCTCTCATATTTTTTTAATAGAAATAATTGAAGATAAAATAAATAAAATCAAATGATCCTATTTTCAAAATTTGACAAAACTCAAATATGAAAATAACGAAATCCCCAACTCTCTTCAAGGGTCATTGAGTTGCGTAGAATTTTCTAGGATCAACCAAAATGCAAGTAAAATATGATATGTAATAACATTCCAAATTGAAAATTTGGGATGTTACATGATTAGTTTTAATTAATCACAGTGGCCCCACAAGTTAGAGTTGACCATGCTAACGTTGACGTTGACTGGGCCCACCTGTTCGTGACACTGATGATGCCGGATCACTGACCAGTGGACCCCACTGGTCAGGTTTGACCTGGGCTGGCGCCTGTTGATCTGATGACGCCAGCATGATTTCATGCTGACGCAGTATTGATTTCCTGGATTTAAAATAATTCAGAAAATTTCTGAAAATATGCAAACCTTCAAAAATTCATAGTAATTCAATCGTAACTCCAAATCAAACAAATTATATATGAAAAATTATCAGAAAAATCTAATCTATCCATCTGTACTGGTTTCATGCATGTTTTAAAAACTTAACCTTGCTATTTAGATCAAAACATGATAATGCACTTTATAAGTTCTTAGTTTGAATTTGAATTTGAACCTTTGGTTCAAATCAACTCAAACCCTTCTGTTCTTAGCTGCATTAGCTCAATGAACATCATATTGCCATGCTATGATCATGCATCATATTGTCGCATTGCATTGAATATGTTCTTTCTTGTTTGCCGGTGTTTGTCCTCCCTCAGTAGACGTTGTTCCGACGATGAGTTCGATGACATCGATGCAGAGCTATACTATCTTCAGAAGTGCCAGGCAAGCAGAACCCCCTTGTTCATTCCGATACAATCCCACTCTCTCGCTCCTGCTCTTTTTTACTGCATTAGGACAACAACGATTCAACTCTTACATGTTGCGGTAGTTGAACCCCTTTTCCTCTGCATGACCTGTCATTGCCACAGTAAATAGATGAAACCCACTAACATGAGTAGGGGTTGTTTGAGCCCTGATGTGCCTACTCATTCATGCTTGTTTGTCATGCCTGCTACTGCTTAGAGTTGAGTCAGGTTTGATTCATCGAGGATGAATTGTTATGGTGATGAACATGTCCTACTGTGTGTGAGCTAAGTGTGTGAACACGATTTGGTAAAGGTAGCGGTGAGAGGCCTTGTAGGAGTACATGGTGGGTTGTCTCATTGAAACCATCCTTAGAAATTGAGTTCTGTGTTTGTGATCCATGGACAGATACTACCACACATTGGGCTCCGAGCACTCCAAGCTCTCTTGACTTATTAATCAACCTGATCTCTGTCCAAGAGTTGCAACTACGGGTGTTTGTAGGATATGTGTTGGGGGCCGTGCATAGCGCTGACCCTAGGGGTGGGCTATGATGAGGTACAGACACGAGGGACGGTGTACCGAGATGCCCGTTTGGTGCCTCGGGAACCCTGCTCTCATCGTTTGGGGCCTGAGCGAAACCCCAGTCGGATCTCCTTGTGGATGGAACGCAAATAGGCGATAAACCTGGACTAGAGACTTGTGTGGTTAGTCAGGTCATGGCCGACTCCCTCGCCAGGCTTCTGCTTGAAGGTTGCCGAGATACACAACGTGTACATGGTGGTAAGTGGTGAGAGCGTGTGTGAAGAAGTACACCCCTGCAGGGTTAACATCATCTATTCGAATAGCCGCATCCGCAGTAAAGGACTTCTAGGTTGCTTGTACAATTCATACACAAGTGAAAGTGGATACTCGAAAATGCGCAAGATAAGCGTGAGTGCTATGGATGGCATTCTTGTAGGGAGACGGGAGCGGATCCATAGTGGTGTATTGATTGGTGAATATGTGGACTTGTGTGCGCCACCTCAAAAGAGTTACTTGCAGTAGTAGTTTAGGTTAGCCACTGAGTCAAAGCTGGCTTGCTGCAGTTAAACCCCACCATCCCTTTGTTGATAATGATGCATATGTAGTTAGTTCTGATGTAAGTCTACTTGGGTACATTTGTACTCACGTTTTCTTAATTTATGTTTTTGGCAGCAACAGACTTCTTCTTCTGTTTGGCAGCCATTCTGGGGTCGATACCAGGACGCCACAGTGACTTGCGTTTCTCTCCCGCATTGTGTGCTTGAACACATTTCTCTGCGAAGTATTTCATCCGCTCTCTTGAACCTTTTGCTTCTTCATGCTTCTTGTGAAACAGTTCTTTAAGCTCATACATCATTTTCTTGAAGCTTTGAACATCTGCCCTGCTAAGCTTTGCCATGTTCTTCTTGAACTGCGCCTTCTCATAATCAATTTTGTTCTTCAGCTCGACAATCTTTTGAGCCAAGGCCAACTCATTAGCAATGGCTCCATGGAAGGTGACGCTGATGTCAACTCACAACTAAAGATCATCAATGATGAGGCTTGGGTCATCAAACCATTCATCAATGAAGTGGTTCAGAATATCCACATCAAAGAGGGGCAGATCGTCGAAGATCTCTGCCTCTTGCTTGCTCTTGATCAACAGCTCAAGGGCATGATCACCAAGATCTTCGTCGCTTGACAGATCAATGGTTTCGTCTTTGTTCCGTAGAACGGCAGCTGGAGTAAGTTCATGCCCAGAAATCTTCATGTGCTTCTTCTTCTTGGGCTTCTCCGTCTTCTTGGAGACACGAGAGAGATCTTCTGATTGCACATTGGGTTCAGGAGGTGCAGTTGCCAATGGCTTCACACGCGAAACTTTCAGTGCGGCAGAGGGCTTTGAAGCCTTTGATTTCTTCTGCTTCTGTGGCTTTGATGGAGCTAGCGCTTCATCAGAATCTGCATCGTCAGCTGAGTGATCCACTGTAACCCCCTGTATAGTGATACGTCTCCAACGTATCTATAATTTTTGATTGCTCCATGCTATATTATGTACTGTTTTGGGCAATATTGGGATTTATTTTCCACTTTTATATTATTTTCGGGACTAACCTATTAACCGGAGGCCCAGCCCAGATTTGATGTTTTATGCCTATTTCAGTGTTTCGAGGAAAATGAATATCAAACGGAGTCAAAACGGAACGAAATCAACTGGAGAAGTTATTTTTGGAAGGAAACCTACCAGATAGACTTGGACCCTACGTCACAAGATGAAGGAGGTGCTCACGAGGGTAGGACGCGCCCACCCCCCTGGGGCGCGCCCCCTGCCTCGTGGCCCCCCTTCAGTCCACCGACGTACCCCTTGTACCCATATATACCTACGTATCATAAAACTTCCAGGACAGAGATTAGATCGGGAGTTCTGCCGCCAGAAGCCTCCGTAGCCACCGAAAACCAATCTACACCCATTCTGGCACCCTGCCGGAGGGGGCAATCCTTCTCCGGTGGCCATCTTCATCATCCCGGGGCTCTCCATGACGAGGAGGGAGTAGTTCTCCCTCGGGGCTGAGGGTATGTACCAGTAGCTATGTATTTGATCTCTCTCTCTCTCTCATGTTCTTGATTTGGCACGATCTAGATGTATCGCAAGCTTTGCTATTATAGTTGGATCTTATGTTTCTCCTTCCCCTCTTCTCTCTTGTAATGAATTGAGTTTCCCCTTTGAAGTAATCTTATCGGATTGAGTCTTTAAAGATTTGAGAACACTTGATGTATGTCTTGCCGTGGATATCTGTGGTGACAATGGGATATCACGTGATTCACTTGATGTATGTTTTGGTGATCAACTTGCGGGTTCTGCCCATGAACCTATGCATAGGGGTTGGCACACATTTTCGTCGCGATTCTCCGGTAGATCTTTGGGGCACTCTTTGAGGTCCTTTGTGTTGGTTGAATAGATGAATCTGAGATTGTGTGATGCATATCGTATAATCATACTCACGGATACTTGAGGTGACATTGGAGTATCTAGGTGACATTAGGGTTTTGGTTGATTTGTGTCTTAAGGTATTATTCTAGTACGAACTCTAGGGCTGTTTGTGACACTTATAATAATAGCCCAACGAATTGATTGGAAAGAATAACTTTGAGGTGGTTTCGTACCCTACCATAATCTTTTCGTTCATTCTCCGCTATTAGTGACTTTTGAGTGACTCTTTGTTGCATGTTGAGGGATAGTTATGTGATCCAATTATGTTATTACTGTTGAGGGAACTTGCACTAGTGAAAGTATGAACCCTAGGCCTTATTTCCACGCATTGCAATACCGTTTACGCTCACTTTTATCATTAGTTACCTTGCTGTTTTTATATTTTCAGATTACAAAAACCTTTATCTACTATCCATATACCACTTGTATCACCATCTCTTCGCCGAGCTAGTGCACCTATACAATTTACCATTGTATTGGGTGTGTTGGGGACACAAGAGACTCTTTGTTATTTGGTTGCAGGGTTGCTCGAGAGAGACCATCTTCATCCTACGCCTCCTACGGATTGATAAACCTTAGGTCATCCACTTGAGGGAAATTTGCTACTGTCCTACAAACCTCTGCACTTGGAGGCCCAACAACGTCTACAAGAAGAAGGTTGTGTAGTAGACATCAAGCTCTTTTCTGGCACCGTTGCCGGGGAGGTTAGCGCTTGAAGGTATATCTTTAGATCTTGCAATCGAGTCTATTAGTTTCTTGTTTTATCACTAGTTTAGTATATAAAAGAAAACTATAAAAAATGGAATTGAGTTTATCTCATACGCTTCATCTTTTTAATATCTTTCGTGAGTATGATGGAAAAGATAATTGTGCTCAAGTGCTAGAAGAAGAAATCTATAAAATGTTTGGCACTAAATATTTGAATGATGAGCATGATTGCAATGTTTTTAGTATGAATTCCTTGAATATCCATGATGCTAATGATATGCAAAGCCACAAGCTTGGGGAAGCTATGTTTGATGAAGATGATATTTTTTGTCCCCCAAGTTTTGATGAGCAAATATATTATGATGAAAGCATGCCTCCTATCTATGATGATTATTGTGATGACACGTATGCTTTAAAGAATAATGATAACAATGAAACTTGTCATCTTGATTTCAATTTTCAATCCCATGGTAGTTACTTTGTTGAGTTTTTGCTCCCACTACTATTCAAGAGAAGAAATTTGCTTATGAGGAGAGTAATAAAATTTCTATGCTTGTAGATCATGAAAAGAATGCTTTAGGTGCTGGTTATATTGTTGAATTCATTCATGATGCTACTGAAAATTATTATGAGGGAGGAACATATGCTTGTAGGAATTGCAATAATATCAAGTTTCCCCTCTATGTGCTTAAAATTTTGAAGTTATGCTTGTTTTACCTTCCTATGCAAGTTGATTCTCGTTCCCATAAGTTATTTGCTCACAAAATACCTATGCATAGGATGTATGTTAGACTTAAATGTGCTAGTCATATTCTTCATGATGCTCTCTTTAAGTTACAATTCTTATCTTTTATATGAGCATCATTGAAATCATCATGCCTAGCTAGGGGCGTTAAACGATAGCGCTTGTTGGGAGGCAACCCAATTTTATTTTAGTTCCTTGCTTTTTGTTCCTGTTTAGTAATAAATAATTCATCTAGCCTATGTTTAGATGTGGTTTTATGCTTTTAATTAGTGTTTGTGCCAAGTAGAACCTTTCGGAAGACTTGGGGAAAGTTTTGTTGATCATGCTGTAAAAAACAGAAACTTTAGCGCTCACGAGAATTGCTGCCATCTTTATTTGGAAAGTGATATTTATTTAATTATTTTTGCAGATGATTAATAGATAACTTCCTCAGGTCCAGCAATTTATTTTAGAATTTTATGAGTTCCAGAAGTATACGTTTGATCCAGATTACTACAGACTGTTCTGTTTTTGACAGATTCTGTTTTTCATGTGTTGTTTACTTATTTTGATGAATCTATGGCTAGTAAAATAGTTTATAAACCATAGAGAAGTTGGAATACAGTAGGTTTAACACCAATATAAATAAAGAATGAGTTCATTACAGTACCTTGAAGTGGTGATTTATTTTCTTATACTAACGGAGCTTACGAGTTTTCTGTTAAGTTTTGTGTTGTGAAGTTTTCAAGTTTTGGGTAAGGATTCGATGGACTATGGAATAAGGAGTGGCAAGAGCCTAAGCTTGGGGATTCCCAAGTCACCCCAAGGTAATATTCAAGGATAGCCAAGAGCCTAAGCTTGGGGATGCCCCAGAAGGCATCCCCTCTTTCGTCTTTGTTCATCGGTAACTTTACTTGGAGCTATATTATTCGCCACATGATATGTGTTTTGCTTGGAGCGTCAATTCATTTTGTTAGGATTTGCTTGCTGTTATTTAAAACAATGTTTTGCACCTTTTATTTCAATAAAAGTGGCATTGCTAGTCTTTACTATGCCTATGTTACAAGTCTTCATGTTGCTGTTTGAAAACAGAAAGTTTACCGCTGTTGCAATAATTCCCTAGAAAAGTCAGAATGTTATAAAATGTTGAAACCTTTGCATATTAAGCTCTGATAAATTTACTACAGTGGGAATTTTATTTCATAAATTTTGGATCTAGGGAAGTATGGATGTTGCAGCATTCTTTACAGACTATCCTGTTTAGGCAGATTGCTGTTATGTTTGCATTGTTTGCATATGTTTGCTTCTTTAATGATTCTATTTGAGGATAGGACTATTAAATATGCAGAGCCATTTAGTATGCAATGTAGAATAATAATTTTAGTGATTTGCTACAGTAGAGTATGATAAGGTTTTGGCAATGGTTTATACTAACTTATCTCACGAGTCCTAGTTGAGTTTTGTGTGGATGAAGCTTTTGGGATTTAGGGAGACTGCGATATGAGAGGAATTAAGGAGACACAAAAGCTCAAGCTTGGGGATGACCAAGGCACCCCAAGATAATATTTCAAGAAGTCTCAAGCGTCTAAGCTTGGGGATGCTCCGGTTGGCATCCCACCTTTCTTCTTCAACAACTATCGGTTAGTATCGGTTGATCCTAAGTTTTTGCTTCTTCACATGATGTTTGCTATTCTTATAATGTGATTTTCTTTTGCTTTGCTTGCTGTTTGAATAAAATACCAAGATCTGAAATTATTAAATGTTAGAGAGTCTTCACATAGTTGCATAATTATTCAACTACTCATTGATCTTCACTTATATCCTTCGGAGTAGTTGGTCATTTGCTCTAGTGCTTCACTTATATCTTTTAGAGCATGGTGGTAGTTTTATGACTAATGTTGAGTCCATGGATTATACACACTCTCACCCTTCCACCATTGCTAGCCTCTCTAGTACCGCGCAACTTTTGCCGGTACCATAAACCCACCATATACCTTCCTAAAAACAGCCACCATACCTACCTATCATGGCATTTCCATAGCCATTCCGAGATATATTGCCATGCAACTTTCCACCATTCTGTTTATTATGACACACTCCATCATTGTCATATTGCTTTGCATGGTCATGTAGTTGACAACGTATTTGTGGCAAAGCCACCATTAATAATTCTTTCATACATGTCACTCATGCATCATTGCACATCCCGGTGCACCGCCCGAGGCATTCATATAGAGTCATATCTTGTTCTAAGTATCGAGTTGTAATTCTTGAGCTGTAAGAAAATAAAAGTGGGATGATCATCATTATTAGAGCATTGTCCCAGTGAGGAAAGGATGATGGAGACTATGATTCCCCCACAAGTCAGGATGAGACTCCGGACGAAAATAAATAAATAAAAGAGGCCAAAGAAGCCCAAATAAAAAAAAGAAAAAAAGGAGGCCATAAAAAAAGAGAAGGCCCAAAAAAATGAGAGAAAAAGAGACAAAGGGCAATGCTACTATCCTTTTACCACACTTGTGCTTCAAAGTAGCACCATGATCTTCATGATAGAGAGTCTCCTATGTTGTCACTTTCAAATACTAGTGGGAATCTTTCATTATAAAACTTGGCTTGTATATTCCAATGATGGGCTTCCTCAAAATGCCGTAGGTCTTCATGAGCAAGCAAGTTGGATGCACACCCACTAGTTTCTTCTGTTGAGCTTTCATACATTTATAGCTCTAGTGCATCCGTTGCATGGCAATCCCTACTCACTCACATTGATATCTATTGATGGGCATCTCCATAGCCCATTGATACGCCTAGTTGATGTGAGACTATCTTCTCCTTTTTTGTCTTCTCCACAACCACCATTCTATTCCACCTATAGTACTATGTCCATGGCTCATGCTCATGTATTGCGTGAAGATTGAAAAAGTTTGAGAACATTAAAAGTATGAAACAATTGATTGGCTTGTCATAGGGGTTGTGCATGATTTAAATATTTTGTGTGGTGAAGATAGAGAATAGCCAGACTACATGATTTTGTAGGGATAACTTTCTTTGGCCATGTTATTTTGAGAAGACATGATTGCTTAGATAGTATGCTTGAAGTATTATTATTTTTATGTCAATATGAGCTTTTGTCTTGAATCTTTCGCATATGAATATTCATATCACAAGTAAGAAGAATTACATTGAAATTATGCCAACCAGCATTCCACATCAAAAATTATCTTTTTTATCATTTACCTACTCGAGGACGAGTAGGAATTAAGCTTGGGGATGCTTGATACGTCTCCAACGTATCTATAATTTTTGATTGCTCCATGCTATATTATCTACTGTTTTGGGCAATATTGGGCTTTATTTTTCACTTTTATATTATTTTTGGGACTAACCTATTAACCGGAGGCCCAGCCCAGATTTGCTATTTTATGCCTATTTCAGTGTTTCGAGGAAAAGGAATATCAAACGGAGTCAAAACAGAACGAAATCAACTGGAGAAGTTATTTTTGGAAGGAAACCTACCGGATAGACTTGGACCCTACGTCAGAAGATGAAGGAGGTGCTCATGAGGGTAGGGGCACGCCCACCCCCTGGGGCGTGCCCCCTGCCTTGTGGCCCCCCCTTCGGTCCACCGACGTACCCCTTGTACCCATATATACCTACGTATCGTAAAACTTCCAGGACAGAGATTAGATCGGGAGTTCCGCCGCCAGAAGCCTCCATAGCCACCGAAAACCAATCTAGACCCGTTCCGCCACCCTGCCGGAGGGGGCAATCCTTCTCCGGTGGCCATCTTCATCATCCCGGTGCTCTCCATGACGAGGAGGGAGTAGTTCTCCCTCGGGGCTGAGGGTATGTGTCGGTGTCAAAACTGGCGGATCTCGGGTAGGGGGTCGTGAACTGTGCGTCTAGGCGGATGGTAACAGGAGACAAGGGACACGATGTTTTTACCCAGGTTCGGGCCCTCTCGATGGAGGTAAAACCCTACTCCTGCTTGATTAATATTGATGATATGGGTAGTACAAGAGTAGATCTACCACGAGATCAAGGAGGCTAAACCCTAGAAGCTAGCCTATGGTATGATTGTTGTTCGTCCTATGGACTAAAACCCTCCGGTTTATGTAGACATAGGAGAGGGCTAGGGTTACACATAGTCGGTTACAATGGTAGGAGATCTACATATCCGTATCGCCAAGCTTGCCTTCCACGCCAAGGAAAGTCCCTTCCGGACACGGGACGAAGTCTTCAATCTTGTATCTTCATAGTCCAGGAGTCCGACCGAAGGTATAGTCCGGCTATCCGGACACCCCCTAATCCAGGACTCCCTCAGTAGCCCCTGAACCAGGCTTCAATGACGACGAGTCTGGCGCGCAGATTGTCTTCGGCATTGCAAGGCGGGTTCCTCCTCCAAGTACTTCATAGAAGATTTTGAACACAAGGTAGTGTCCGGCTCTGCAAAATAAGTTTCCACATATTGCCATAGAGAGAATAATATTTACACAAATCTAATCTGCTGACGTATTCCATAGCGTGACATCACACCACAGCCAAGTCTTTATTCGAATCGTTTTACTGTCCCACCTCAGCGCGTTTAGCGAGGCGGTTTCCTTGGCACGTCTTGTCAAAGCAGAGATCGTGTCCCCTTATTCCGGGATTCTCATCAATACGGGCGTGGGTAACCCAACCGCGCCATTGATTACGGCGCTTGGGAGATAAGCGAGTTTTACCAGGCTGGTGGGGACGCATAGTCGCGTCCACCCATATAAGGGGATAAGGATCCACCTTTTCATCCACGCCTTCTTCCTCCTTTGCCTATCCATTTCCGCACACTCAAGCTCTAGCGCCCAAGTCCGCACACCCCACCTCAACCTTCTCCAGCCATGTCCGGAGCGGGAGGCAAGTGGATGGTCTCCTCCGTCACGGAGGGACACATCAAAAAACTGAGGAAGGCCGGATACTTGTCTAACGACATTGCGCACCGGCTTCCCGAAGAGGGGCAGCTCATCCCCACCCCTAGGCCCCATGAGAGGGTGGTGTTCCTCCCCCATTTCCTCCGCGGACTGGGCTTCCCTCTCCACCCATTTGTCCGGGGGCTCATGTTCTACTATGGCCTGGATTTCCACGATCTGGCCCCGAACTTTGTCCTCAACATCTCGGCGTTTATCGTCGTGTGCGAGGCTTTCCTCTGCATCCGCCCCCATTTCGGCTTATGGCTCAAGGCTTTCAATGTCAAGCCAAAGGTGGTGCGCGGCACCCAGGCGGAGTGCGGAGGCGCCATGGTGGGCAAGATGCCCAACGTCCTATGGCTCGAGGGCTCCTTCGTGGAGACCCTAAAGGGGTGGCAATCGGGGTGGTTTTACATCACCGAGCCGCGCGACCCTGAATGGGTCGCAGCCCCCGAGTTCCGATCCGGACCCCCTACGCGGCTCACCTCCTGGAAAGAGACGGGCCTGTCGTGGGGTAAAAAAGGAGAGCTGACCGGACTCCAAACATGCGTCCAAACCCTGGTGGACAAGAAGCTCAAACTTGTCAACGTAGTCCAGGTTATGCTCATCCGCCGGATCCTCCCGTGTCAACAACGGGCTTTCAACCTGTGGGAGTTCAACCCGGCGCAGCACCGAACTCTGAGCAGGCTCTTCGACACGACGTACGAAGATGCCTGGAAGGTGCTTTTCAAGGGCGCCGAGGCCCCCGCATCCGCTACCGAGGATCGCGGATTCAGCATGCAGTGTCACGCTAGTGCGGTAAGCTGTTTTTACCTTTTACAGGGTATTAGTTTTTCATAGTTTGACTCCATGCGGGATCTAAGCTCCCTTACCTTTGACAGAATTGGCAGGAGACGTCCGGACAGATCAACTGTCCGGCTCCTTTGCCTGAAGGCCCAGCGGACGCTCGCTTGGCGAAGCTGCTGGTTCCGGCACCCTATGTGGTGCCGGAGAAGAAGGCCAAGAAGAAGGCCACGGGGACTCGAAAGAGTGCCCGGCGCCTGGAGGTATCGGATTCATCATCCGACGACTCCAAGACGCACTCCTCTCGTGAAGACGAGGAGGAGGAAGAAGAGACCTCTCCCCCTCCAGCGGGGGGAGGGAAGAAAAGAAAGGCCGCCCAACTGGGGAGGCCGAAGGGTCCAAGAAGGGGAAAACCCTTCCTTCGGACTACTCCACCAACGCCGACGATGGCGAAGAGGAGTGGCCGCTCAGGGCCAAGCCCCTGGCGAAATCGTAAGTATCCGGATACCAGAGTGATTCATAGTATTCCTCCATTGCACAACTTTTCCTTACGTCGAACATGTTTATGCAGTCCACCCAAAGACCGGCTCGACGTGTCGTCGAGCGGTTCCCTGGATTCGTCAGATGTGAATTCGCTTTCGACGGCTACCTCCCCCACCCTGCGGACGACACCGAGGTGGTGTCCCAATAGGTTCCAAGCCAGGAGGAGGTGGTCCTGGAGGCGCCGCAAGGCGACCTCTCGGACTCCAGGCGTAAAGGGGATAGAACCCCCAAGGGCTCCAAGTCCGGCCTTGAGCCGAACACCGCGCCGGAACCTTCAACGGTTCCGGACTCCGGTAGGCAGCCTCCTTCCAAGAGGAGCAAGCATACCGAGCCAGCGACCTCCGTCTAACCGGAGGCACCGGACAATTTGCTGGAGGTGCCTCCATCGACGAGGAGCACCGCACTATTATGAGTGCGGTGATCCAGAAGGTTCAGTCCGCCAAGAGCGAACTGACTGAAGCCTGTGCCAGCCTTCTAATAGGCTTTGAGGTAAGTAAAGAATATGTAAAAATATTACCGCATAGACAGTAGCCCCTGATGCTCTGTTCGGTGTTCGGAAAGAAAAGCCAAATAGAGGATCTAATAACATTCGCAGGAGTCTAACATAATCAAGTCAATATGCGTATGCATGCTTCGCTGTTGGCCTCCGCCGTACTGACTACGGAGGTGGATACGCTGAAGCAAAACCTCGCGCGGTCCGAGAACGAGCTCGGCCATGCCAAGAGGCAACTCGAGGAGAAGGAAGGTAAGTAATACCTTGCGCAAGTATATAGAGAAGATGTGGTTGCAAAAAAAATGACAGGATCAACGTGCTATTATAGGGGCCACGACCGAGGTGGCAACCCTTAAGAAAGCGCTGTCCGAGGCCGAAAACAGAGCGGCCGCGGAGCGCACAGAGAGAGGGAAGCAGGAGGCGCGGGTGGAGGAGGTGCAGAAAGAGCTCCAGGCTCTCGTGAAAAAACACGAGAGTTTGGAGCTTGACTCAAAGACGCAAGCGTCCGAGCTTGCGGCAGCCCTCGAAAGCGCGAAGTCTGCCAAGGCCGAAGCCCAGAAAGCCCTCCAAGAAATTGAAGCGATGAAGAAGATAGCGGCGGGTAAGGCATTCATTATGCAAAGCAAGCACGTGAAAGTGAATTACTTGTTACTTACCCGAGTCCGGAGCTCTCCAGGAGCATTCGCAGATTTGCCCCGCAGTGCGTCTGATGCCGCCGCCTACTACCGAGCCGAGGAGGGGAGCTCGACGGAGAAGGTGTTCTGGTCTCAGTATGCTGAGGCCGGACACCTGGTGCCTTTGAGCGACCAGCTGAAGCAAATGGTCGAGCTCCACAAGGTGGCCGAACAGGCCATAAAGGGCCTCATAGTTCGGCTTTGGCCTGGAGAGGCTCTGCCTGGGAGCTACTTCGGGCTGGTGAGGCGGCTGGTGGATGCCTGTCCACGGCTTGAAGTAATCAAGCGCTCCGTCTGCATCGAAGGTGCCCGTAGGGCGCTTGCCCGTGCTAAAGTGCACTGGGGCAAGATGGATGCGGAGAAGCTGGTGAAGGACGGGCCGCCGCCGGGCAAGGAGCATCGCGTCCCGGAAGCGTATTATGAGGGCGTCCTGAAGGGTGCCCGCCTTATAGCGGATGAATGCTCCAAAGATGTAATTTTTGAGTAAACTCGCATTTGTGATCCTGTACGCTGAAAACTTGTTCATATGCGCTAAGCAACGCTTTTGAATTTAAAATATTACCTTCTGTGCGGCCGTTTATCAAATTTGAGAGATGGCGAGTCGTCGGCTTCTGCCCCCATGCCACGAGTGCTGGGGTGTTCGGGATAAACATGAGCGCTCTTTTTCCCATTCTTGGGTCCTTCGAGGGAGGCGCTCAACACAACGAACAAGGCAATCGGACTATAATGCTTGAACACTCTCACTTAGCCATAGAATTCTATAATTTTAAATTTCGGCGAAGCCCCTAGTGTTCGGAAGACCGAGTTCGGGGCGCTATCCACGCCTAGGCCGGACAAAGCCGACTCCTCGCTCTAAGCGGCATAAGTCTTTAGGGACTCGAAAACCTCTCGAACAGCGACCAGCTCTCGCCTCATCATGACGGTCAGTTTTAGCTTTCTCTACTGAGGTGCTTAGCCCAGCTCAACTGGGGCACAATCGCAGTAGTTCTCCTAGTGCTACCTTAGCCGATATAACGGAACGTAAGGTACCAAAACATAGGAGCCGGGCAAACCCAACTATTGACCCAAGACATGATTCGGAGCCGATGCATATAATGCTATAAGTTCGGGGTGCCGCACTTGTGAAAGTGTTCGGACTTCTCACACCGTATTGTGGGGTACTTAAGCCCCTGGCGTATTGGCCGTACCAAAGTGTACGGGTGCAACATGTCATTAATGAACATATATTCGTAAAAAAGAGTAATGCAATAATAGATGGAAGCTATGCATTGTTTATTTAAAAAGGCTGCGATCAAAGCAGAACGATACAAATAGTGCGATAAGCAAAAGATGGGACTATTTAACATGTCCTTTCCAGGGGCGAGCTGCGGAATGGTATGTGAAACAGGTATACTGCTCGTTATAGAGACCACCTTAGAGTTCCATAGTGCGGCGTAGCTTTCTGCTCCCCTGGTTGTTGTATCGTTTGTGCGGCAATTGTACTGCCGGACAGGCCTTCCGAAGAGTGGAGTCCTGAAAGTAAGAGAAAATGAAGAAGTCGGCAGCCCCTAGTGCGGTTTAAGCCGTGTTTCGGGCGTGCCGTGATGGTGCCCCTCCCCCTTTGCCCATGGTATTTCCAGAGCGTAGTTATGTACGCGCAACACTGGTTTCGCAAGTTCGCGAGGGCTGGGGTTGGGGCCGCATTGCTACGCTTGCTCGGAACATGCCAGGCGGTCTTGTTGTAGGTTACTCCGGGCGCGCTTGACGGTGTCCAGACGTTTAATGGCCGGACTGGAGAATTGCCTTGAGAGGCTGCTTTGTACTTCCGCTGCGATAGCCGCCGTATGCTCCTCCGTTCGGAGAGAGCGTTCGGTGTTTCCATTGACCGTGATGACTCCTCGAGGGCCTGGCATCTTGAGCTTGAGGTATGCATAGTGCGGCACCGCATTGAACTTGGCAAATGCGGTTCGCCCGAGCAGTGCGTGATAGCCACTGCGGAACGGGACTATGTCGAAGATTAACTCCTCGCTTCGGAAATTATCCAGAGATCCGAAGACCACTTCAAGTGTAACTGAGCCTGTACAGTTGGCCTCTACACCTGGTATGACGCCTTTAAAGGTCGTTTTAGTGGGTTTAATCCTCGAGGGATCGATGCCCATTTTCTGCAATGTATTCTGGTAAAGCAGGTTCAGGCTGCTGCCGCCGTCCATAAGGACTCTAGTGAGGTGAAATCCGTCAATAATTGGGTCTAGAACCAATGCGGCGAATCCGCCATGACGGATGCTAGTGGGGTGGTCCCTTCGATCAAAAGTGATCGGGCAGGAAGACCATGGGTTGAACTTTGGGGCGACTGGCTCCATCGCGTATACGTCCCTTAGCGCACGCTTCCGCTCCCTCTTGGGGACGTGGGTTGCGTATATCATGTTCACCGTCCGCACTTGTGGGGGAAAACCTTTCTGTCCACTGTTGTTCGGCGGCCGGGGCTCCTCCTCGTCATCGCTATGCAGCCCCTTGTCTCTGCTTTCGGCATTTAACTTGCCTGCCTGCTTGAACACCCAACAATCCCTGTTGGTGTGATTGGCTGGTTTTTTCGAGGGTGCCATGTATCTGGCATGAGCGGTCGAGTATTCGGTCCAAACTGGACGGGCCCGGAGTATTTCTTTTGAATGGCTTTTTCCGCTGACCGGGTTTAGAGCCTCTGAATCCGGCATTAACTGTCGTATCCTCAGCATTGTCGCCGTTAATGCGGCGCTTTTGCTTGTTGCGACGCGACCTGCCACTGCTGTCCTTGGTATCCGAATTACCAGGGCTCTTGGTCATGTTATTGCTGCGAGCTAGCCAGCTGTCTTCTCCCGCGCAAAAGCGGGTCATAAGTGTCGTGAGGGCTGCCATAGATTTCGGCTTTTCCTGTCCTAGGTGCGTGCAAGCCACTCGTCGCGGATGTTATGCTTGAAGGCTGCTAGGGCCTCTGCGTCCGGACAGTCGACGATTTGATTTTTCTTGGTTAGGAACCGTGTCCAGAATTGTCTGGCCGATTCCTCTGGCTGCTGAATTATGTGGCTTAGGTCATCGGCGTCTGGTGGTCGCACATAAGTGCCCTGGAAATTGTCGAGGAATGCGGCTTCCAGGTCCTCCCAACAACCAATTGATTCTGCTGGCAAGCTGTTAAGCCAATGCTGAGCTGGTCCTTTAAGCTTGAGTGGGAGGTATTTGATGGCGTGTAGGTCATCACCGCGGGCCATGTGGATATGAAGGAGATAGTCCTCGATCCATACCGCAGGATCTGTTGTGCCATCGTATGATTCGATGCTCACGGGTTTGAAACCCTCGGGGATTTGATGATCCATTACTTCATCTGTGAACCATAGTGGGTGTGCGGCGCCTCTGTATTGGGCTATATCACGACGCAGCTCAAACAAGCTTTATCTACTGTGTTTGGCCCGGCCGGATTTACTATATCCGGCGTGATGAGTACCGTCTCGTGCCGTGGGGCGCCCATGCGATCCGTAGATCGATCTTGTTTGCCTTGCCTTGTCCTCTAATATATCTCGCAGGTCTGGCGCATTTTCCCGTGCCTTGGTATTTGAGCGGTGCCGGGGTGCGGCTTGAGTGGAGGGCCGAGAGGCCTCTCTGTCGCGGCCACGGGGTGGCCGGTCGGCCGCATCATGCGCTGGTGATGTAGGTTTAGGTGCTTCCTCCTCTAATCGGGGTAGCAACCCGCGCTTTGGGTAGCTCTTGGAGGGGCCTTCGAGTTCATACTCTTTGGTCGCAAGGACTTCAGTCCATCTGTCGGCTAGCAAATCTTGATCAGCTCTAAGATGTTGCTGTTTTTTCTTGAGGCTGCTTGTCGTGGCCATAAGCCTTCGTTTGAAACGCTCTTGTTCGACGGGATCCTCCGGCATGATAAATTCGTCGTCGTCGAGGCTTGCCTCGTCTTTGGAGGGAGGCATATAATTATCGTCCTCGACCTCTCTGTCTGCCGCGCTCTCATGAGGGCTGGCTTCTCCATCCTCCTGTGCTGAATCTTGCTGGAGGTGGTTGTCTTCGGCACTGTCCGTGGTGTTATTATCTCCCGTGCCAGAATCACCGTTTTTGCTTTGGCGGCATTTAGAGCGGCGCCGCTGACGCCGGCGCTTAGGCTGCTTCTTGGAGGGGTCATCCTCCGCTGTTCCATCGCCATTGCCTTCTTTTGGGGTGTCCACCATGTATATATCATACGATGAGGTGGCTTTCCAGTGTCCTATAGGCGCTGGTTCTTGATCGTCTCTTGCATCGGCGTCCATACCGTCGATGTCTTCAGAGTCGAAGTCGAGCATGTCGGTTAAATCATCGACAGTGGCTATGAAGTGGGTGGTGGGTGGGCTTTGAATTTCTTCATCATCCACATCCCAACCTTGCTGACCATAGTTCGGCAAGGGCTCTCCTGATAAAGAGAGAGACGTTAGTGAATTCAGAATATCGTCGAAGGGCGAGTGCTGAAAGATGTCCGCGGCGACGAACTCCATGATTGGCACCCAATCGGGTTCGATCGGTAGGGGCGCGGAGGGCTCGGAGTCTGAAGAGGAGTCTGGCTCCTTGGAGTCATGGGCTTCGCAGAGAATAGGGCTGGTGTTCGGCTCGACCGCCGTAGAGATTGCAGCCCCCAAGGCGGTGTCCAACCACCCATCCTCGATTGGCGCAGTTGGCTCCGAATTAAGGGTCAGAGCTGATGCAGGTGCGGCCTCCAGGGCACTGTTCGGCGGCAGAGCTAGATCATGCCCATCGTGACAGTGCGGCGTGGTCGGCTGCGGCTCGAATCCGTCGAAGATCAAGTCTCCGCGGAGGTCGGCCGTGTAGCTCAAACTTCCAAATCTGACCTGATGGCGAGGGGCGTAGCTTTTGATCTGCTCCAGATGACCAAGCGAATTGGCCCGCAGTGCAAAGCCGCCGAATACAAAGATCTGTCCGGGGAGAAAGGTCTCACCCTGGATCGCATCGCTGTTGATGATCGGAGAAGCCATCAGGCCTAAAAGTGACGACACAGAGGAACTCTCAATGAAAGCACCAATGTCGGTGTCAAAACTGGCGGATCTCGGTAGGGGGTCCTGAACTGTGCGTCTAGGCGGATGGTAACAGGAGACAAGGGACACGATGTTTTTACCCAGGTTCGTGCCCTCTCGATGGAGGTAAAACCCTACTCCTGCTTGATTAATATTGATGATATGGGTAGTACAAGAGTAGATCTACCATGAGATTAAGGAGGCTAAACCCTAGAAGCTAGCCTATGGTATGATTGTTGTTCGTCCTACGGACTAAAACCCTCCGGTTTATATAGACATCAGAGAGGGCTAGGGTTACACAGAGTCGGTTACAATGGTAGGAGATCTACATATCCGTATCGCCAAGCTTGCCTTCCACGCTAAGGAAAGTCCCTTCCGGACATGGGACGAAGTCTTCAGTCTTGTATCTTCATAGTCCAGGAGTCCGGTCAAAGGTATAGTCCGGCTATTCGGACACCCCCTAATCCAGGACTCCCTCAGTATGTACCAGTAGCTATGTGTTTGATCTCTCTCTCTTGTGTTCTTGATTTGGCACGATCTTGATGTATCGCGAGCTTTGCTATTATAGTTGGATCTTATGTTTCTCCTCCCCTCTTCTCTCTTGTAATGAATTGAGTTTCCCCTTTGAAGTAATCTTATCAGATTGAGTCTTTAAAGATTTGAGAACACTTGATGTATGTCTTGCCGTGGATATCTGTGGTGACAATGGGATATCATGTGATTCACTTGATGTATCTTTTGGTGATCAACTTGCGGGTTCTGCCCATGAACCTATGCATAGGGGTTGGCACACATTTTCGTCGTGATTCTCTGGTAGAACTTTGGGGCACTATTTGAGGTCCTTTGTGTTGGTTGAATAGATGAATCTGAGATTGTGTGATGCATATCGTATAATCATACTCATGGATACTTGAGGTGACATTGGAGTATCTAGGTGACATTAGGGTTTTGGTTGATTTGTGTCTTAAGGTGTTATTCTAGTACGAACTCTAGGGCTGTTTGTGACACTTATAGGAATAGCCCAACGGATTGATTGGAAAGAATAACTTTGAGGTGGTTTCATACCCTACCATAATCTCTTCGCCCGTTCTCCGCTATTAGTGACTTTGGAGTGACTCTTTGTTGCATGTTGAGGGATAGTTATGTGATCCAATTATGTTATTATTGTTGAGGGAACTTGCACTAGTGAAAGTATGAACCCTAGGCCTTATTTCCATGCATTGCAGTACCGTTTACGCTCACTTTTATCATTAGTTACCTTGCTGTTTTTATATTTTCAGATTACAAAAACCTTTATCTACTATCCATATACCACTTGTATCACCATCTCTTCGCCGAACTAGTGCACCTATACAATTTACCATTGTATTGGGTGTGTTGGGGACACAAGAGACTCTTTGTTATTTGGTTGCAGGGTTGCTCGAGAGAGACCATCTTCATCCTACGCCTCCTACGGATTGATAAACCTTAGGTCATCCACTTGAGGGAAATTTGCTACTGTCCTACAAAGCTCTGCACTTGGAGGCCCAACAACGTCTACAAGAAGAAGGTTGTGTAGTAGACATCATATAGCTATGTGAGTGATGAGGCCTTCGAGGTTGTAGAAGGGGCCGATTTCATTTGGATTGGCATCGCGGGTGCCATCAGCCCTTGGAGCAGACGGACCAGGGTTGAAATTGAGTCCAAGGTCCTTCTTGTTCTTCTTAGCTGACTCTTTTGCAAACTGATAGTTGCGCTTGAAGAGATTGTCGTCATGACACCATAACAAAGATGATGGGTCGGCGTTTTCTGGCTATGCCCCTTGGACCATGCACGGATAGAAGCCTTGAGCAATGGCTTCGGGCTTGGACTTGGGCTGCAGATTTCGGTACAAAATATCTCCCCATGGGCGCTTCATGGCATTCTTTTCAGGATATTTGGCAGTGACAAAGTTATACTTGAACCACTGTTCTGTGCAATATCTTTGAATCCATTGGATTCGGGTCTTGTGCTCGCCATAGGTTTCTTCAGGATCTGACTTGTATATTTCAAATAGATCTGGAGGTAGATCCTTAGCTGTATTCCCACGGTGCTGCCTGACGCCCTTCCTTACAAACTTGTCAGTGGCCATTGGATTCAGACTGAATGGCTTCAAGACTGTGAATGACTTCCTCTTGCTGGTCAGACAGGAACTGGCTTTAGGAGAGTTGATGTGACGCTGCAAAAACTCTGCAAATGAATGCAGACTATGAGAACCAAGGGATTCTCCCACAGACATGTACCTATGACAACATTAAGGTGCGAGGGAAGGGGAAGAGGTCATATGCATTCTCAGAAGATTTTGAAGATAAATCAGTTTGAAGACATTGACCTCATAGTGCGAAGACATTCACTTATTTGAAGAGAGTTGGTTCCAGATTTGTACAAATCCATGAATAAGTACAAGTGAGGAATCTAACTAGTTGTGAAGCATAAGTGAATATACTTGGCATGATGTGAGATGCACACATGGACATATCCAGATATCAAAGTGAATAAACTACTTTTGGTTGAAGTGGATGGATTTGACGGATCAAAAAGGCAGTAAAAAGTAAGTTTTAATTACCGCTTGACGAATTGCTAGACGAGATGGAGAGAGAGGCCGAGCAGTTCAATCTCTCGCGCCCTAACTTGGCGACAGAAGACACCAACGGCGGCGGTGGAGAGGACGAGGTCCACGGCCGGCGTGAGGACGCCGTTGAAGATGTCGCGACAGCTAAGCGCTTCGTCTCCAGCGTCGACACGAGCTAGCGGAGGCGTTAGGGTTTTGGTGCAAGGAGAAGAGGTGGAAGAAGAGATAATGACCGCGGTGAGGTGTGTATTTATTAGGACAGGCATGACACAACGTTATTACGTAGGTGCCCCTGGCGCTTCACATCTGAAGGACACGTGGCATGCATCCAACTCATTGGAAGTTGTTCCGTGTTCCCACACACGCCTGGATTGTCAGGTGGTCGTTCCGGCTTCTCTGGTTTTCAGGCAATAAGGATATAGCATTAAATCAGATTTAACTTTAATCTCTATGTCTTCTGCTGACAAGGACTCAGAGAAGACTCAGAGAAGACAGTTTCAATAGAATGCATATGATTTGGATAGATAGAATTTGAGGTAGAAGCACAGAAGAGGTTAGGGTCCGATCACATTCACTTAGATCAAGAAAATGCAAACTTGAAGACATGGCTATAAGTGAATCCTGTAGAGGACAGAACTTGAATATATATATATATATATATATATATATTCAAGTTCTGTCCTCTACAACATTCACTTAGGGTATTCAGATTCAGCAGTGGAGAGAGACACACAGTTCTGCTTCTTTGAATACCAACAGACAAGAGATCGTCCAAGAAAGTGATATGTGCCTGATGTAGACTTGCGATCAACCTTGTCACCAGCATAATCAGCATCTGAGAATCCAACTAGATCAAACTCTGAGCCCTTTGGATTCCATAATCCTAGTGTTGGGGTGTAAGCCAAATATTGAAGAGTTCGCTTCACAGCTAAATGATGCGACTCCTTTGGTTCCGCTTGGAATCGGGCACACATGCAAACGCTAAGCATTATATATGGCCTAGATGCACATAAATAGAGTAAAGATCCAATCATGGAGCGGTATACCTTTTGATCGAACTCTTTACCATTGTCGTTGGGGCCCAGATGACTTTTGGTTGGCATTGGCGTCGTGTATCCTTTGCAGTCTTGCATTCCAAACTTCTTCAGGCAATCTTTGAGGTATTTTTCTTGTGATATGAAGATGTCGTTGCTTTGTTGATGGATTTGAAGACCAGGGAAGAATTTCAGCTCACCCATCATGGACATCTAATATTGCTCTTGCATCATGTGTCCAAACTCATCACTGTATCTCTTGTTAGTGCAGCCTAAGATAATGTCATCCACATAGATCTGGCATACAAACAGTTCACCATCATATGTCTTTGTGAAGAGAGCGGGATCCAGGGAACTAGGTTTGAAGCCTTTTCTCTTCAGAAAGTCTTTGAGTGTGTCATACCAAGCACGAGGGGCTTGTTTGAGGCCATATAGTGCCTTATTGAGCTTGTATACCATGTCAGGATATTTTGGGCCTTCAAAGCCAGGAGGTTGTGCAACATACACTTCTTCTTCAATCTTGCCATTGAGAAAAACACTCTTCACATCCATTTGGTACAGGAGGATGTTGTGATGGTTGGCATAGGCTGGCAGTATGCAAATGGCTTCAAGCCTAGCCACCGAAGCAAATGTTTCATCAAAGGCAATCCCTTCAACTTGAGTGTATCCTTGAGCAATGAGACGAGCCTTGCTTCTGACTACTTGACCATGCTCATCTTGTTTGTTGCGATAGATCCATTTGGTGCCTATGATGTTGTGCTTGCAAGGATCAGGACGCTTGACCAATTCCCACACATTGTTCAACTTAAACTGTTGAAGCTCTTCTTGCATAGCTTGAATCCATTTAGGTTCCATGAAGGCTTCAACAACTTTCTTAGGTTCAGATATACAGACAAATGCAAAGTGCCCATAGAAATTTGCTAGCTGTGTTGCTCTTGAACGAGTGAGGGGACCAGGTGCATTGATGCTATCAATTATCTTCTCAATATGTACTTCATTTGCAACACGAGGATGAACTAGACGAAGATTTTGCCCTTGCTGATCATTGTCTTCGTCTTCAACATTGGCTTCAGGCTGAGCAGTGTCTTCAGGTTGACTTGGTGCAGAAATGATAAGTTATTCTTCAGCCTGTGCCTCTGAAGGTATGATTTCTCCACTACCCATAAGCTTGATGGATTCACTTGGTGAGACTTCATCTAGCACATTGGGCAGGTGCTCTCTTTGCGAGCCGTTAGTTTCATCGAACCGCACATCCATAGTTTCAACCACTTTATAGTGAAAGAGGTTGAAGACTCTGTAGGAGTGCGAATTCTTTTCTTTACCAAGCATAAAACCTTCATGTGCTTTCAGTGCAAATTTTGAAGTGTGATGTGGATCCTTGGTCCAGCACCTAGCACCAAATACTCTGAAGTAACTGACATTTGGCTTCTTACCAGTCAGTAGCTCATATGATGTCTTCTTTAGAAGCTTGTGAAGATAAACACAGTTGATGACGTGGCATGCAGTATCCATGGCTTCAGGCCAGAACTTCCTTGGTGTCCTGTATTCCTCAAGCATCGTCCGAGCCATCTCAATGAGTGTTCTGTTCTTGCGCTCCACGATGCCATTCTGCTGAGGTGTGTATGGAGGTGGGAACTCATGAGTGATGCCCAATGTATCAAGATAAATGTCGAGGCCGGTGTTCTTGAACTCTGTGCCGTTATCACTTCTGATGTGCTTGATCTTGATTCCATAGTTCTTCATGGCATGATTGGCAAATCGTCTGAAGACATCCTGCACTTCAGTCTGGTAGAGAATTATATGCACCCAGGTATATCTTGAGTAATCATCAACAATGAGGAAACCATGGAGACAAGCAGTGGTAGTAAGAGTAGAGTAGTGAGTAGGACCAAATAAGTCCATGTGAAGCACCTCGAAGGGACGTGATGTCGTCATGATTGTCTTCGAGGGATGCTTGGCCCTCGTCATCTTCCCAGCTTTCCAGGCACCACACAGATGATCCTTCTTGAACTTGACGCCCTCGATGCCTATGACATGTTTCTTCTTTGCGAGTGTGTACAAGTTCCTCATGCCAGCATGCCCTAGCTTCCGATGCCAGAGCTAGCATTCAGACGCCTTTGCTAGAAGACATACGACAAACTGTGGTCTTGCTGAGAAATCTACCATGTACAAATCGTCCTTTTGATATCCTTCAAAGACTAGAGATTTGTCAGATTCCATAAGCACAAGGCAACAATATTTGCCAAACATCACTACCATATTCAAGTCACAAATCATTGAGACAGACATTAAGTTGAAACCAATGAATTCAACAAGCATCACTTTATCCATGTGCTGATCCTTTGAGATTGCAACTCTACCTAGACCCAATACCTTGCTTTTACCAGTGTCAGCAAATGTGATGTGACTCTTGTCAGATGGACGTAAGGTTGAGCCCATGAGAAGACTTCAATCACCAGTCATGTGGTTAGTGCATCCACTATCCATAATCCATTCAGAAGCCTTTGGTATCGTACCCTACAATGCAATTAGGGGGATAGGCTTCACCAAGGGAAATGTGAAGCATAAACATTTGACGAACAAGCATATTATCAAAGTTCAGATCCTGGTTAGGGCAGGTCGAATGATTGTCAAGAAAACCAGGAACAAAATACATAGTAAGACCATTTGGGCATTTTATCTTGTGCCCCACAAGATGTTTTAGGTCCCCAGGATAAGCATCAGACGCCTTTGATTTTCGGCTGGAGACCTTTCCCTGCAAAAGAGAGTTAATTCTTCTTAACCACCCACATCTTTAGGGGTGGCTTAGAAGCAATGAGTCTAAGTGCAGCATCTGAGAACTTTGGCTTTGGAACCCTAGCAAATAGCCTCACAGGAGGTGAATAATACTCATACGAATAAGCAGAGTAGTTCTTGGTCTTATGAACATGGCAGTTTGATGAAACACGCTCATATTCATAGGCCTGGGTATGGTTTCCTTGAAGATTTTCAAGACAACTCTTGGGCACCCAGATCTTCTTCAAAGGTGGTCCATTCCTGTAGTTAGTACCAATATACCTGGCAAACACTTCATCATTCTGATTCTTAAACAGTTTATAGTTTGCATCAAAGGATTCATCAATGACAATCGGTTTAGCACAAGTGAAGCCAGATAAGGTAGATGGATCCACTAAAGATCCCTTTGCAGCAACCCATGTGGTTTTGGGGTACTGCTCAGGATTCCAGTAAGAACCATCAACTTTCATTTTCCTCTCGAACCCTACACCCTCTTTCCTAGGGTTTCGGTTCAGAATCTGTTTCTTGAGGACATCACATAGTGTCTGATGCCCTTTGAGACTTTTGTACATTCCTGTCTCAAGCAATGTCTTCAACCTGGCATTCTCATCAGCAATAGTAGTGGTATCCTCAGCAGAGGGGTTAGTTACCACATCAGCAGTTGAAGATATTGCAATAGTAGTAGCAGTAGAACATCCAACAACAGAAGCAACATTATCATGCTCAAGACATTTTAGACATGGTGGTTCAAATCCTTCCTGAGTGAAACTGATCTGTTGAGCGCGGAGTGACTCGTTCTCCTTTTGAAGATCTTCATGAGCCGATCTCAAGTTCTCAAGCTCTTGCTTCCTTTGAAGATAATCATAGGAGAGATTTTCTTGAGTAGTTGAGAGCATTTCATGACGACTTTCAAGTTCTTCATACTTAACATGAAGATTTTTGATGTATTCAATTAAGGACTAAGATCGGGTCATTTTCGCGTCCAACTGGTCATCGCTTTTGTCTAACAGTTTTTGAATATGTTCCATGGCATTCTGTTGTTCAGTTGCAATTTTAGCAAGTGTTCTGTAGCTAGGTTTAGATTCACATTCAGAGTCATCTTCACTTGATGTTTGAAAGTAAGCATCGCATGAGTTTACCTTGCCACCGCGTGCCATGAAGCAGTAGGTGGGTGCAGAGTCATCATCATCATTAGCATCAGCGTTGGTGACGAGGCCATTGTCTTCAGTGTTGAAGATGGACTTGGTGACGTATGCTGAAGCTAGAGCCAGGCTTGCCACACCTGAATCAGATTCCTCTTCAGACTCCACCTCCACCTCCTCAGATGCAGACTCCTCCTTTGAATCCATCTCCTTGCCAACAAACGCACGAGCCTTACTGGATGAGCTCTTCTTGTGTGATTAAGACTTTGACGAAGACTTGGAAGAAGACTTTGAGGATTTCTTCTTCTTCTTGTCATAAGAATCATATTCCTTGCTCTTCTTCTTCTTCTTCTTCTTCTTCTTATTCTTCTTCTTCTTCTTCTTCTTATTCATCTTCTTCTTCTTCTTGTTCTGATTGTCCCATTGAGGACATTCAGAGATGTAGTGATCAGGTTTCTTGCACTTGTGGCACATTCTATTCTTGTAGTCACAGGAGGAAGCTTCATCATTTCTTGAGCTGGATCTTGAAGACTGTCTGGATCCTTTCTTCCTGGTGAACCTATGGAACTTCTTCACTAGCATGGCAAGTTCCTTTCCAATGTCTTCAGGATCCTCAGAACTGTAGTCAGATTCTTCTTCAGACGAGGAAACAACCTTTGCCATCAAAGTACGAGTTCGGCCATATTTGGGACCAAAGATATCTCTTTTCTCGGATAACGGGAACTCATGTGTGTTGAGCCTCTGAAGTATGTCAGACAGATTGAGAGTCTTGAAGTAAGGGCGTTCTTGAATGATCAGGGCCAGGGTGTTAAATGAGTTGTCTAGTGATCTCAAGAGTGTCTTCACGATTTCATGCTTGGTGATCTCAGTGGCGCCGAGTGCATGAAGCTCATTTGTGATGTCAGTGAGGCAATCAAACGTTGGCTGAACATTCTCATTGTCATTTCTCTTGAAGCGGTTGAAGAGGTTGCGAAGAACACTGATCCTTGAGTTTGTTTGGGTTGAGACACCTTTGTTGACCTTGGAGAGCCAGTCCCAGACTAGCTTCGGAGTTTCTAGGGCACTCACACGACCATACTGTCCTTTGGTCAGATGACCACAGATGATTTTCTTGGCAGTAGAATCCAGTGGAAAGAACTTCTTGACATCAGCAGGGGTGACACCTTCACCGGCCTTGGGAATGCCGTTCTTGATGACATACCAGAGGTCGACATCAATGGCTTCAAGATGCATGTGCATCTTATTCTTCCAGTAGGGGTAATCAGTGCCATCGAAGACAGGGCACATAGCGGAGACTTTGATTATCCCTGTAGTCAACATAGCTAAAACTCCAGGTGGTTAAACCGAATCACACAAAACAAGGGAGCATCTTGCTCTGATACCAATTAAAAGTGCTAGTTATCGACTAGAGGGGGGGTGAATAGGCAATTTTTATGAAAGTCTTCAAAACACGGGGGCTTTGAAGACAAACAGTAGAAATGAACCTATTGATATGTAGCGGAAGGTAGACTACACTAGACAAGCCATAGTCAAGTAAGCAATGAAGTGAAAGCACGAAGATTATCAGCAGCTAGGTAGTATGGATCAGGATGGAAGATAGTACGAAGCCAAACAACAACAGTCTTCACACAACGAAGTCAATCAAATCATGCAAGAAGGCAATGACTTCACGAAGACAAACTGTAAGTAAAGAAAGGTAAAGGATAGAACCAGTTGCTTGGTGAGGACAAGGATTTGTTGGACCAGTCCAGTTGCTGTGACAACTGTACGTCTGGTTAGGGAGGATGAGATTCAACTCAGAAGACCGCGTCTTCACCTTATTCCCCTTGAGCTAAGGACACACAGTCCTCGCCCAATCACTCTGGTAAGTCTTCAAGGTAGACTTCCAGACCTTCACAGACTTCGTTCACCGGCAATCCACAATGACTCTTGGATGCTTAGAACGCGATGCCTAACCGGCTGGAGGATTCACAATCCGCAAGTGTAACAAGTCTTCAGATCACACAGACAGAAAGACTTCAGTGCTGCCTAACACTCTTTGGCTCTGGGTGTTAAGGGCTTTGTCTTCGCAAGGATTTCTCTCTCAAATGCTTCGGAGGTGGGTTGCTCTCAAACGACAAAAGCCATGCACTAACTCTGAGCAACCATCAATTTATGGTGTAGGGTGTAACGCCCCAGACACACCCGCCGGTGGTTGTTACTCCTGGCGGGACCTAGACTGGCCCCACAGATCAATACTAGTCTTTTTTGCGCACTTTGTCCTCACTCGTGCGCACCTGGGAGCAACTTCCCTCTGAATGGGCTTCCAGAAAAGAAGGAATTCCTTATTGATATGAGTAGTCTATCATCCCTATTAAGCCAGGCTATCACATACATCCCCACTCAGCGGAATCGACATCCTCGTCGGGCCACAGGAACGTTCCCTCTTGGCACATACGTCTGTGCATCCAGTCCGGTACATGTACCATGCCGTGTGCCACGACGGGTCACAAACATCATGAATAACATGATCGCGCACCTGTCCGCAAACAACCGTGTAACCGCGAGGGTCGGCTCTGATACCAACTTGTAATGCCCCGGACACACCCGCCGGTGGTCGTTACTCCTGGCGGGACCTAGACTGGCCCCACAGATCAATACTAGTTTTTTTGCGCACTTTGTCCTCACTCGTGCGCACCCGGGAGCAACTTCCCGGTCGGTCACCCATCCTAAAATTACTCCAAGCTGAGCACGCTTAACTTTGGAGTTCTGTCCGAATGGGCTTCCAGAAAAGAAGGAATTCCTTATTGATATGAGTAGTCTATCATCCCTATTAAGCTAGGCTATCACATAGGGGGTGGGCTATTTATAGCCAGGAGGCAACCCGACCTGATTTGTCCAAAATGACCCTGGGTCACTAAGGAACTGACACATGTCCAATGGTCATATTTCAAACACACACGGCAGCTTGACTTGGGCTACAAGTAGAGCCGACTCATCCAGCTCTGGATAAGATTTGCTCTCATTGTCTTCGCTCGAAGACATAGGATTTGGTTGAGCATCACTTCGGTCACTCTGACTTTGTTCACTTGGACCCCACTTAACAGTACGGTGCTTCCTATGACTCAACAAAGAAGAAAAGGAAACTACGAAACAACTATGTCTTCGCACTTCATAGTCTTCATGCGATGTCTTCTCGTGTCATAGTCTTCAATGTAAATCTCTTCATAGACCACCAATGTGTTCAATGTCTTCATACATTTTTAGGGGTCATCTTTGGTAGGTAAACCGAATCAACGTGGGACTACTACCTGTGTTATCCCGTAATTCTCACAAACACATTAGTCCCTCAACCAAGTTTGTCGTCAATACTCCAAACCAACTAGGGGTGGCAGTAGATGCACTTACACTCAAGCTTACCATTGAGGAATGCACTTTTCACATCCATTTGATATAAGATGATATTGTGATGGTTAGCATAAGCAAGTAATATGCGAATAGCCTAAAGTCTAGCAACATGTGCAAAAGTTTCATCGAAGTCAATTCCTTCAACCTGTGTGTAGCCTTGAGCTACCAGCCGTGCCTTATTCCTCACCACAAGGCCATTTTCATCTTGCTTGTTGCGGTAGATCCATTTGGTGCCGATGATATTGTGCTTGCGTGGGTCTGGTCGCTTGACAAGTTCCCACATTGTTGAGCTCGAACTGATGTAATTCCTCTTGCATCGCTTGAATCCACTCAGGCTCCAGAAATGCTCCATCTACCTTAGTGGGCTCGTGATAGAGACAAAAGCAAAGCGCCCACAAAAGTTAGACAAATGTGAAGCCTTTGAGCGTGTGAGAGGACCTGGTGCATTGATGTCGCCGATAATTTTCTCAATCTGCACTTCATTTGCGACGCGAGGATGTGCTGGTTGACGATGAGGAATTTGCTCAGCATTTTCTTCAGAGCCATTTTCTTCAGGTGCACCAGCATGATGTTCTTCACGATCAGGAATGACTTCTTCAGCAGATTCTTCAGTAGGAATGACATCCCCAGTAGCCTTGAACTTTATGGTTTCCTTAGGTGATTTTTCATCTAGCACAGGAGGTAGGTGCTCTCTTTGCGAGCCATTAGTTTCATCGAACCACACATCTACAGTTTCAACAACCTTGTGGTGATAGGTGTTGAAGACTTTGTGGTGTGAGAGTCCTTTCCATAACCAAGCATAAAACCTTCATGTGCTTTCGATGCAAATTTAGAACTGTGATGAGGATCTCTAATCCAACATTTAGCACCGAAGACTTTGAAATAACTCACATTGGGCTTCTTGTCAGTGAGGAGTTCATATGAGGTCTTTCTGAATAATTTGTGAAGATATACCCTATTAATGATGTGGCACGCAGTATCAATTGCCCCAAGCCAGAAGCGAGGAGGCATCTTGTACTCATCAAGTATAGTGCGAGCCATCTCAACAAGAGTCCGATTCTTGAGCTCCACGATGCCATTCTGCTGAGGAGTATAAGGAGAAGATAACTCATGAGTAATACCAAGTTCATCAAGATAGTCATCAAGACCAGTATTCTTGAACTCAGTTCCATTGTCACTTCTGATGTGCTTGATCTTCACACCAAAGTTGGTTGAAGCCCTTGAGGAAAATCGTTTGAAGACTTCCTGCACTTCAGTTTTGTAAGTGATGATATGCACCCATGTGTAACGAGAATAGTCATCAACTATGACGAAGCCATATAAACATGCTGAATTAGTAAATGTAGCATAGTGAGTAGGGCCAAAGAGATCCATGTGAAGCCATTCAAATGGACAAGTGGTAATCATGATGGTCTTTGAGGGATGCTTGGCCTTGGTCATCTTTCGAGCTTCATAAGCTCCACACAGATGGTCCTTGAGGAATTTGACACCCTCAATGCCAATGACATGCTTCTTCTTCGCGAGCGTGTGCAAATTCCTCATGCCAGCATGACCAAGTCATCGATGCCATAGTCAGCCTTCTGAAGCTTTTTCAAGTAGACATGTAGCAGGTTGTGGTCCTATAGAGAAATCAACAATATACAAATGTCCTCTCCTAAAGCCTTCGAAGACTTTGGAATTGTCAGCTTCCATGATCACAACACAACGATACTTGCCAAAGACAACAACCATATCAAGATCACAAAGCATTGAGACAGACATGGGGTTGAACCCTAAGGACTCGACAAGCATGACTTTGTCCATGTGTCGATCCTTTGAGATTGCAACCTTACCTAGACCCAATACCTTGCTTTTGCCTTTGTCAGCGTAGGTGATATGCTTCAGATGTGATGGAGTTAAAGCAGCGTCCATCAATAAGTTCCTGTCACTAGTCATGTGATTTGTACATCCACTGTCGAGGACCCATTCAGTGGCTTTGGGTTGATCATCCTGCAGATGAATTAGTGCAACTTATGAACTCATATACTTCATAAGTGAAAAGAATATGACATCAATTTCATCAGATCAATTTCATCAAGGAAGAGAACAGGTAAAACAGTATGAAGACGAGAGAAATGAAAGTTCATTTCTTCACGATTAGCTTGCGTCCTTTCAAGCATCTTCAGGTCTCCAGCAAATTCTTCAAACGTTTAAGTTCATCTGGAGACCTGACCCTGCATAAGAGATTAGTTCTTTTTCTTCACCACCCACATCTGGAGGGGTGGCAAAGAGTTCGTCATTCCGCGAGCTCCATGAGAGAAAGGTGGCATTGAGGCCAATCCACTTCGTTTCACATAAGAGGGGTTAGAGTAAGGATATGAATAAGCAGAGAAATTCTTCGAGGACTTATGAACATAACGATTTGAAGAATAACACACATATTCATAGCCCTTGGTCTTTCCATGCCAAACAGAAGTGTTAGCACGATGATGTTCATATGAGTACTTTGATCCAGATGAGGAATTTGATCCATATGAGGACTTGGATCCATATGAAGAATTTGATCTGGGGTTCCTATTCTTCATAGGTGGTGTCATGATGACATTCACCTGAAGACTTTCAAGGCACCTTTTGGGAACCCATATTTTCTTTATAGGGGGTCCGTTCCTACAGTTAGTGCCAACATATCTAGAAAATGCTTCACCATTCTAATTTTTGAACAATTTGTAATTGGAGTCAAATGACTCATCAGAAGAATATGAAGATTCACATGTAAAGCTAGATAAGGTAGATGTATCCACTAAAGGTCCCTTTGCTGCAACCCATGAGGTTTTGGGATACTGCTCTGGTTTCTATTAGGTCCCATCGGCATTGAGTTTCCTCTCAAAGGCAATACCCTCTTTCCTAGGGTTCCTGTTGAGGATTTACTTTTTAAGCACATCACAAAGTGCCTGATGCCCTTTGAGGCTTTTGTACATGCCTGTCACATACAATTCTTCAACCCTGCATGGTCAGTGATACTAGCAGCATCCTCAGATGAGGAATTAGTGATAGCGGAGACAATTGAAGAATTTGCAGCAATAGAAGCATTTGAACTTTCAGGTGAAGAATTAGCATATTCACGTTCAATGCATTTCAATCATGGTGGCATGAATTCAACTTGAGCGGAACTGATCTGTTGAGCAAGCAATGAATCGTGTTCCTTCTGAAGATCTTCATAAGTCACCCTTAGCTGCTCAAGATCTTGCTTTTTTTGATCAAATTCATAAGAAAGCTTCTCATGATCAGATAAGAGAGTGTTATGATGACTCTAAAGATTATCAAACTTAGTCTGAAGTCTTTGAAGATTTTTAGTTAAAGTTTTAGTACGATCCATTTCTTCACCCAACATATCATCGCTTTCGTCTAGCATATTTTGAACCTTTTCAAGAGCCTTTTGATGTTTCATAGCAATCTTAGCAAGTTTAGAATAGCTAGGCTTGAGGTTTTCATTAGGTTCATCCTCACTTGATTCAGAGGAGGGATGTTTGAGTACCTTTGCACCTTTTACCATGAAGAAATAGGTGGGAGCATAGTCATCATCGCCATTGTCAGCAGTGTTGGGGAGGTCATTTTCCTCAGAGTTGAAGATGGACTTGCTAACAAACGCAGTAGCGAGGGCTAGGCTCACCACACCAGAGTCTGACTCCTCAGATGCCTCCTCTTCCTCATTTTCCTCAGATTCAACCTCAGAGTCCATTTCCTTGCCAATGAATGCCCGAGCCTTCTTGGAGCTGCTCTTCTTGTGAGATGAAGACCTTGAAGGTTTTGATGAAGAGGACTTTGAAGATTTCTTCTTCTTCTTCTTTGAATCATCAGAACTGTAGTCCTTGTAATTCTTATTCTTTGATTCCTTTTCCCACTGAGGACAATCTTGAATGTAGTGACCGAGTTTCTTGCATTTGTGGTAAAGTCTCTTCTTGTAATCACGGGATGAGGAATCTGATCTTATGTCATCACTTCTTGAGGATTTTCCAAAGCAACCACGTCTTGAGAACTTTTGGAATTTCCTCACGAGCATTGCTAGCTCCTGGCTTAGTTCTTCAGGATCACCAAGGTTGTTACCAGAATCCTCACCTTCAGATTTAGACACTGCCTTGGCCTTCAGAGCTCGTGATCTGCCATAGCTCGGTCCATAGAGATCTCTCTTCTCAGCAAGTTGGAACTCACGAGTGTTTAGCCTCTCGAGGATATCAGCGGGATCAAGTGACTTGTAGTCTCCACGTTCTTGTATCATCAGTGCAAGGGTGTCAAATGAGGAATCAAGCGATCAAAGCAATTTCTTCACCACCTCATGGTCGGTGATGTCAGTGGCACCAAGTGCTTGAAGCTCATTTGAAATGTCAGTGAGGCAATAGAAGGTTTGCTGAACATTTTCATTGTCGAGTATTTTGAAGCGGTTGAAGAGATTGCGAAGAACGTCAACTCAAGAGTCACGCTGTGTTGAGACTCCTTCATTGACCTTGGACAGCCTATCCCAGATAAGCTTTGCTGTCTCCAAACCACTCACTCTGCCATACTGCCCTTTGCTCAGATGGCCACATATGATGTTCTTCGCTTGAGAGTCGAGTTGCTTGAATCTCTTCACATCAGCAGCGTTGATGGTAGGAGTGACAGAGGGAACGCCATTTTCCACAACGTACTAGAGATCATTATCAATTGCCTCAAGATGCATTCGCATCTTATTCTTCCAGTAGGGGTAGTCCGTCCCATCGAAGGTAGGACACCTAGCAGAGACCTTGATCATACCTGTGGTCGACATAACTAAAACTCCAGGCGGTTAAACCAAAATCACATAGAACAAGGGAGTACCTTGCTATGATACCAATTGAAAGTGCGTTAAGTCGACTAGAGGGGGGTGAATAGGCGACTTTTACAAATTTGTCACTGAGGAATTCCAGGGTAAAGAAATTCCTAAGTCGCGAACGACTAGCAGCGGAATAAGTACTCAGGTGTAAACATAACAGAACAAAAGCACAGTCATCATGATGAAATGAAAACAAGCATGGAGTACAGAAAGCATAAACACGGGATAAGCAGGCTGAAAACAAACAGACTGAAGAAATTGAACTGAGGAAATTGAGAAAGTCTTTAGTCAAAGTCTTCAAACAGTAGCGATCATGTACACAACACAGTAATGAGGAAATGAAAGGGTTGAGGAAATAGAACCAGTTAGCTCGGTGAAGACAATGATTTGGTAGACCAGTTCCAACTGCTGTGACAGTTGTACGTCTAGTTGGAGCGGCTAGGTATTAAAACCTAAGGACACACAGTCCCGGACACACAGTCCTCACCGTATTCTCCTTGAGCTAAGGTCACACGGACCTCGCCCAATCACTCGTGGTAAGTCTTCAGGTGACTTCCAAACCTTCACAAACTTGGTCACCCGGCGATCCACAATTTCCTCTTGGATGATCTAGGCCATGACGCCTAACCGTCTGGAGGATACACAGTCCTCAAAGGTAAAAAGCGTCGGTTCCACACAGGAACAATCTCTTCAGTGATGCTCAATCACTTTGTGTTTGTAGGTATTTGGTTTGGGGTTTTGGGTTTTTCCTCACTTGATGACTTTCACTCAAAGTCCTCGGAGGATGGGATGCTCTCAATGACAAGTGTCAGTTTCTCATAGAGCAGCCAACCAACTAGTGGTTGTAGGGAGCAGCTATTTATAGCCTAGGGAGCAGCCCGACATGATAAGACATAAATACCCTTCAATGATATGACCGTTAGGTGGATAAGATATTTTGGGGCACCTGGCGCATAGCACAACAACGGTCGAAAAATTGAGGTTCAAATTCCTCAGGGCTATCATGTTCCTCACTTGCAGGCAATCCGCACTAGCGAATTCCTAACTCCCCAGTCAGACAAATTCCTAACTCCTCAGTTAGGACAAATTCCTCAGAGACAAGAACGTCGTCTCAGTTACTGAAGAAATTGACTGAACTGTATGAGATTTCTAGTGGCTTCACTCAAAAGGATTGGAAGGTGTATGATTTTGAGTTGAGCATCACATGGAAACTTTTCCTTAGTTTTACCTCGACCCCCTTTAACAGTACGGTGTTTCCTATGACTCAAGAAAGAGAAAATGAAACTACGAAAAGAAAAGTCTTCATGCTTCATGTTCCTCGCATCAATACCAAGTCTTCAGGATCACACCAATTTCTTCACTTTCAAAGTCTTCAGAAGACCAAAGTCTTCAATTGAAGACATTCATTTTTAGGGGTCGACTTTTGATACGTCTCCAACGTATCTATAATTTTTGATTGTTCCATGCTATTATATTATCTTCTTTGGATGTTTAATGGGCTTTAAGATACCTTTTAATATTATTTTTGGGACTAACCTATTAACTGAAAGCCCAGTGCAAATTGCTATTTTTTTTGCCTATTTCAGTGTTTCACAGAAAAGGAATATCAAACGGAATAAAACCTGCGCGAGGATCATTTTTTGAACAAACGCAATCTAGGAGACTTGGAGTGGACGTCAAGGAAGCAGCGAGGAAGCCACGAGGCACGAGGGCGCGCCCTAGGGGGGTGGGCGCGCCCCCCACCCTCGTGGGCCCCTCGCAGCTCCACCGACCTATTTCTTTCGCCTATATATAGTCTTATACCCTAAAACCTTCGGGGAGAGCCAGGGAACACCTTTTCCACTGCTGCAACCTTCTGTACCCGTTAGATCCCATCTTGGGGCCTTTTCCGGTGATCTGCCGGATGGGGATTCACAGAGGGCTTCTACATCAACACCATAGCCTCTCCGATGATGTGTGAGTAGTTTACCACAGACCTTCGGGTCCATAGTTTTTATCTAGATGGCTTCTTCTCTCTCTTTGGATCTCAATACAAAGTTCTCCTCCATCTTCTTGGAGATCTATTTAATGTAACTCTTTTTGTGGTGTGTTTGCAAAGATCCGATGAATTGTGAGTTTATGAACTTGATTATCTATGAATATTATTTGTTTCTTCTTTGAATTCTTATATGCATGATTTGATATCTTTGCAAGTCTCTTCGAATTATCAGTTTGCTTTGGCCTACTAGATTGATCTTTCTTGCGATGGGAGAAGTCCTTAGCTTTGGGTTCAATCTTACGGTGCTTGATCCCAGTGACAGAAAGGGAATCGACATGTATTGTATTGTTGCCATCGAGGATAAAAAATGGGGTTTATATCATATTACTTGAGTTTATCCCTCTACATCGAGTCATCTTGCCTAAAGCGTTACTCCGTTCGTATGAACTTAATACTCTAGATGCATGCTGGATAGCGGTCGATGTGTGGAGTAATAGTAGTAGATGCAGAATCATTTCGGTCCACTTATCACGGACGTGATGCCTATATTCATGATCATTGCCTTAGATGTCATCATAACTATGTGCTTTTCTATGAATTGCTCAGCAGTAATTTGTTCACCCACTGTGATACATGCTATCTTGAGAGAAACCACTAGTGAAACCTATGGCCCCCGGGTCTACTTTACATCATATTAGTTTCCCGTCAACTAGCTATTTCTGTTGCCGTTTATTTTGCAATCTTTATTTTCCTATCTATATCACAAAAATACCAAAAATATTTATCTTATTATCTCTATCAGATCTCACTCTCGTAAGTGACCGTGAAGGGATTGACAACCCCTTTATCACGATGGTTGCAAGGTTCTTGATTATTTGTGCAGGTACTAGGGGATTTGCGTGTAGTCTCCTACTGGATTGATACCATGGTTCTCAAAAACCGAGGGAAATACTTATGCTACTTTGCTGCATCACCCTTTCCTCTTCAAGGGAAAACCAACGCATGCTCAAGAGGTAGCAAGAAGGATTTCTGGCACCGCTGTCGGGGAGATCTACGCCAAGTCAAGACATACCAAGTACCCATCACAAACTCTTATCCCTCGCATTACATTATTTGCCATTTGCCTCTCATTTTCCTCTCCCCGACTTTACCCTTGCCGTTTTCTTCGCCCCTCTTCCGTTTGTCCTTTTGTTTGCTCGTGTTACCATGTGCCTTCTTTTTTGCTTGCATCTTCGCTTGCTAAAAGTTTATGGATCCTCATCCACTTGCTAATCTCTTTAAGAGATCCAATTATGATGAACCTATTGCCAGTGAGTTGAGTGCACTAGATTATCTTTATGAGGTTTTGCTTGAAATTCATGAATCAGAAAAGTGTGATGAATTACTTTGTGTAGCGATTCACGATAGGTCTTTGAATAAATAGCATGATTGCAATGATTTTATTATAAATTCTATTGATGTAAATTGTGCTAATAATATACAAAACCCTTATCTTGGGGAAGCTAGTTTTGCTATGTCCTCTACTTGTTCCAATGATCATGATTGGGGTGATTCTTCTTATGATCTTGAAAATTTATTTAAGCCCCATGACGAATATGAGATTGATAATAATGTTTGAAATAATATTGAAAGTGGGTTTGGAAGAGAGTTAACTTTAGATCCCACATATTTGTAGAATGTTCAATCTTATGAAGTTTTTGATAAAAGTGGGTTTGGAGAGGTCATGACTTTAGTTAATGTTAATCCCACTATTTTGGAAGAGTGTCAACTTTGCATACATGTGGATCTTGTTAAGAATATGTTTTGTGATATCTATATTGTTGAATTTGCGCATGATCCTACATGTAATTATTATGAGAGAGGAGAATATGGTTGTAGAAATTTTCATGTTACTAAATTACCTCTCGTCATGTTGAGATTGCTATTGTTTCTTCTTTCTTCCATGCATATGCTAGTTTTTGCTTGTCTTGATAATTTGTTTACTTATAAAATGCCCATGCATAAGAAGTATGTTAGAATTAGATGTGTTTTTCATGTGTTTTATGATGCTTCCTTTGTGTTTCAATTGCTATCTTTCATGTGAGCATCATTAAAATTATATATGCCTAGCTAAAAGGCTTTAAACGATAGCGCTTGTTGGGAGGCAACCCAATTTTATTTTGTTCCTCGTTTTTTGTTCCTGTTTAGTAATAAATAAATCATCTATCCTCTGTTATGATTGTGTTTTTTATGTTTTAATTAGTGTTTGTGCCAAGTAAAGCCTTTGGGATCTTCTTGGATGATTGTTATTTGATCTTACTGAAAAAACAAAAAGTATGCGCTCACGATAATAATTTTCATTTTTAATCAGAGAGCGATAAAATACTTATTCCAACTGCAGTAGATCAATATAAAAATTATTTAGGTCCTCCTAATTTGGTAAAAAAATTGGAGTTACAAAAGTACTCGAAACCTAAAGATTAATACAGACTGTTCTATTTTTGACAGATTCTGTTTTTCGTGTGTTGTTTCCTTATTTTCATGAATCTATGGCTAGTATCGGGGGGTATGAAACATAGAGAAGTTGTAATACAGTAGGTTTAACACCAATATAAATAAAGAATGAGTTCATTACAGTACCTTAAAGTGGTGATTTGTTTTCTTATACTAACGGAGCTCATGAGATTTTCTGTTGAGTTTTGTGTTGTGAAGTTTTCAAGTTTTTTGGTAAAGATTTGATGAATTTTGGAACAAGGAGTGGCAAGAGCCTAAGCTTGGGGATTACCAAGGCACCCCAAGGTAAAATCCAAGGACAACCAAAAGCCTAAGCTTGGGGATGCCCCGGAAGGCATCCCCTCTTTCATCTTCGTCTATCGGTAACTTTACTTGAGGCTATATTTTTATTCACCACATGATATGTGTTTTGCTTGGAGCGTCTTGTATGATTTGAGTCTTTGCTTTTTATTTTAACACAATCATCCTTGCTGTACACACCTTTTGGGAGAGACAAACATGAATCAGAATTTATTAGAATACTCTATGTGCTTCACTTATATCTTTTGGGCTAGATAATTTTGCTCTAGTGCTTCACTTATATTTTTTAGAGCATGGTGGTGGTTTTATTTTGTAGAAATTGTTGATCTCTCATGCTTCACTTATATTATTTTGAGAGTCTTTTATAATAGCATGGCAATTTGCTTTGGTTATGAAATTAGTCCTAATATGATAGGCATTCAAGATGGGTATGACAAAAAACTTCCATATAAAGTGCATTGAATACTATGAGAAGTTTGATTCTTTATGATTGTTTTGAGATATGAAGATGGTGATATTAGAGTAATGCTAGTTGTGTAGTTGTGAATTTGAGAGATACTTGTGTTAAAAATTGTGATTCCCGTAGCATGCATGTATGGTGAACCCTTATGTGATGAAGTCAGAGCATGATTTTTTTAATTGTCTTCCTTATGAGTGGTGGTCGGGGACGAGCGATGGTCTTTTCCTACCAATCTATCCCCCTAGGAGCATGCGCATAATACTTTGTTTTGATAACTAATATATTTTTGCAATAATTATGTGAGTTCTTTACGACTAATGTTGAGTCCATGGATTATACGCACTCTCACTCTTCCACCATTGCTAGACTGTTTAGTACCGCGCAACTCTCGCCGGTACCATAAACCCACCATTTCCCTTCCTCAAAACAGCCACCATACCTACCTATTATGGCATTTCCATAGCCATTCCGAGATATATTGCCATGCAACTTTCCACCGTTTCGTTTATTATGACACGCTCCATCATTGTCATATTGCTTTGCATGATAATGTAGTTCACATCGTATTTGTGGCAAAGCCACCATTCATAATTTTCCATACATGTCACTCTTGATTCATTGCATATCCCGGTACACCGCCGGAGGCATTCATGTAGAGTCATATTTTGTTCTAAGTATCGAGTTGTAATTCTTGAGTTGTAAGTAAATAAAAGTTTGATGATCATCATTATTAGAGCATTGTCCCAGTGAGGAAAGGATGATGGAGACTATGATTCCCCCACAAGTCGGGATGAGACTCCGGACAAAAATTAAAGAAAGAAAGAAAAGAAAAGGAAAGGAAAAGAGGCCATAAAAAAGAGAAAAGGCCCAAATAAAAAATATAAAAATGAGAGAAAAAGAGAGAAGGGGCAATGCTACTATCCTTTTTACACACTTGTGCTTTGAAGTAGCACAATGATCTTCATGGTAGAGAGTCTCTTATGTTGTCACTTTCATATACTAGTAGGAATTTTTTATTATAGAACTTGGCTTGTATATTCCAATGATGGGCTTCCTCAAAATGCCCTAGGTCTTCATGAGCAAGCAAGTTGGATGCACACCCACTTAGTTTCTTTTGTTGAGCTTTCATACATTTATAGCTCTAGTGCATCCGTTGCATGGCAATCCCTACTCACTCACATTAATATCTATTGATGGGCATCTCCATAGCCCGTTGATACGCCTAGTTGATGTGAGACTATCTTCTCCATTTCGTCTTCTCCACAACCACCATTCTATTCCACCTATAGTGCTATATCCGTGGCTCACGCTCATGTATTGCATGAAGATTGAAAAAGTTTGAGAACATCAAAAGTATGAAACAATTGCTTGGCTTGTCATCGGGGTTGTGCATGATTTGAATATTTTGTTTGATGAAGATAGAGCATAGCTAGACTATATGATTTTGTAGGGATAGCATTCTTTGGCCATGTTATTTTGAGAAGACATAATTGCTTGGTTAGTATGCTTGAAGTATTATTGATTTTATGTCAATATTAAACTTTTGTCTTGAATCTTTTGGATCTGAACATTCATGCCACAATAAAGAGAAATACATTGAAAATTATGTTAGGGAGCATTCCACATCAAAAATTCTGTTTTTATCATTTACCTACTCGAGGGCGAGCAGGAATTAAGCTTGGGGATGCGTGATACGTCTCCAACATATCTATAATTTTTGATTGTTCCATGCTATTATATTATCTATTTTGGATGTTTAATGGGCTTTAATATACCTTTTTATATTATTTTTGGGACTAACCTATTAGCTGAAAGCCTAGTGCAAATTGCTATTTTTTTGCCTATTTCAGTGTTTCGCAGAAAAGGAATATCAAATGGAATCCAAACGAAATAAAACCTCCACGAGGATCATTTTTGGAACAAACTCAATCCAGGAGACTTGGAGTGGATGTCAAGGAAGCAGCGAGGAAGCCACGAGGCAGGAGGGCGCGCCCCCACCCTCGTGGGCCCCTCGCAGCTCCACCGACCTATTTCTTTCACCTATATATACTCTTATACCCTAAAACCTTCGGGGAGAGCCACAGAACACCTTTTCCACCACCGCAACCTTATGTACCCATGAGATCCCATCTTGGGGCCTTTTCCGGCAATCTGCTAGAGGGGGATTCGATCACAGAGGGCTTCTAGATCAATAGCATAGCCTCTCCGATGATGTGTGAGTAGTTTACCACAGACCTTTGGGTCCATAGTTATTAGCTAGATGGCTTCTTCTCTCTCTTTGGATCTCGGTACAAAGTTCTCCTCGATCTTTTTGGAGATCTATTTGATGTAACTCTTTTTGCGGTGTGTTTGCCGAGATCCGATGAATTGTGGGTTTATGAACTTGATTATCTATGCATATTATTTGATTCTTCTCTAAATTCCTATATGTATGATTTGATATCTTTGCAAGTCTCTTCGAATTATCAGTTTGGTTTGGCCTACTAGATTGATCTTTCTTGCAATGGGATAAGTGCTTAGCTTTGGGTTCAATCTTACGGTGCTCGATCCTAGTGATAGAAAGGGAACTGACACGTATTGTATTGTTGCCATCGAGGATAAAAGGATGGGGTTTATATCATATTGCTTGAGTTTATCCCTCTACATCATGTCATGTTTCCTAAAGCGTTACTCCGTTCTTATGAACTTAATACTCTAGATGCATGCTGGATAGCGGTCGATGTGTGGAGTAAAAGTAGTAGATGCAGAATCGTTCCGGTCTACTTGTCACGGACGTGATGCCTATATTCATGATCATTGCTTTAGATATCATCATAACTATGCGCTTTTCGATCAATTGCTCGGCAGTAATTTGTTCACCCACCGTAATACATGCTATCTTGAGAGAAGCCACTAGTGAAACCTATGGTCCCTGGGTCTACTTTATATCATATTAGTTTCCCGTCAACTAGCTATTTCTGTCGCCGTTTATTTTGCAATCTTTATTTTCCAATCTATATCACAAAAATACCAAAAATATTTATCTTATTATCTCTATCAGATCTCACTCTTGTAAGTGACCCTGAAGGGATTGACAACCCCTTTATCGCGTTGGTTGCGAGGTTCTTGTTTGTTTGTGCAGGTACTAGGGGATTTGCGTGTAGTCTCCTACTGGATTGATACCTTGGTTCTCAAAAACTGAGGGGAATACTTACGCTACTTTGCTGCATCACCCTTTCCTCTTCAAGGGAAAACCAACGCATGCTCAAGAGGTAGCTACTTTCCCTCTAAATATAAAACTCCTCATAGACTTATAGACCCGTGTACACTCACAAACACATTAGTCCCTTAACCTATAAGTCTTCAATACACCAAAATCACTAAGGGTCACTAGATGCACTTACAGTCCCTCGAACTCTTGATCCAGCAGAGGGTCGAGGGAGAGTTCCGTCAACACGACGGTGTGGTGATGGTAATGGTGATCTGATCCACGCACGGCTTCGCCTAAGCACTATGACTCTATGACCGGAGGAGTAAACTATGGAGGGGGGCACCGCACATGGCTAAGAGAACTATTGGTGTGCCTTTGGGGTGCCCCGCCCCCATATATAAAGGAGGGGAGGAGGAGGAGGCCGGCCAGGGGGTGCGCTCCATGGGAGGGGAGTCCTACTAGGAGTAGGATTCGCCCCCCCCCCCCTTTTCCTTTCTTTCACCGGAGGAAAAGGAAGGAGAGGGAGAGGGAAAGGGGGCCACGCCCCTTCCTCCTTGTCCTATTCAGACTCCCTAGGAGGGGGGCGTGTGCCACACCTCCGCGGGCTTTCCTCTCTCTCCCTTAGGCCCATGTAGGCCAAACACTTCCCGGGGGGGTTCCGGTAACCCCTCGGTACTCCGGAAAAATACCCGAATCACTCGGAACCATTCTGATGCCCGAATACTACCTTCCAATATATGAATCTTTACCTCTAGACCATTTCGAGACTCCTCGTCATGTCCGTGATCTCATTCGGGACTCCGAACAAACTTCGGTCACCAAAGCACATAACTCATAATACAAATCGTCATTGAACATTAAGCGTGTGGGCCCTACGGGTTCGAGAACTATGTAGACATGACCGAGACACATCTCCGGTCAATAACCAATAGCGGAACCTGGATGCTCATATTGGTTACTACATATTCTACGAAGATCTTTATCGGCCTAACCGCAGTAACAACATACATTATTCCCTTTGTTATCGATATGTTACTTGCCAGAGATTCGATCATCGGTATCATCATACCTAGTTCAATCTCGTTACTGGCAAGTCTCTTCACTCATTCCGTAATGCATCATCCCGTAACTAACTCATTAGTCACATTGCTGGCAAGGCTCATAGTGTTGTGCATTACCAAGAGGGCCCAGAGACACCTCTTTGATACTCGGAGTGACAAATCCTAGTCTTGATCTATGCCAACCCAACAAACACCTTCAGAGACACCTGTAGAGCATCTTTATAATCACCCAGTTACGTTGTGACGTTTGATAGCACACAAGGTGTTCCTTGGTATTTGGGAGTTGCATAATCTCATACTCAGAGGAATATGTATAAGTCATGAAGAAAACAATAGCAATAAAAACTTAATGATCATTATGCTAAGCTAATGGATGAGTCTTGTCCATCACATCTTTCTATAATGATGTGATCCTGTTCATCAAATGACAACACATTTATATGGTCAGGAAACTTAACCATCTTTGATTAACGAGCCAATCAAGTAGAGGCTTACTAGGGACACCCTGTTTGTCTATGTATTCACACATGTACTAAGTTTCCGATTAATACAATTCTAGCATGAATAATAAACATTTATTATTATATAAGGAAATATAAATAACAACTTTATTATTGCCTCTAGGGCATATTTCCTTTAGTCAACCACTTGCACTAGAGTCAATAATCTAGATTTGCATAGTAATGATTCTAACACCCATGGAGTATTGGTGTTGATCATATTTTGCTCGTGGAAGAGGCTTAGTCAGCGGGTGTGCAACATTCAGATCCGTATGTATCTTGCAAATCTCTATGTCTCCCTCCTTGACTTGATCGCGGATGGAATTGAAGCATCCCTTGATGTGTTTGGTTCTCTTGTGAAATCTAGATTCCTTCACCAAGGCAATTGCTATAGTATTGTCACAAAAGATTTTCATTGGACCCGATGCACTAGGTATTACACCTAGATTGGATATGAACTCCTTCATCCAAACTCCTTCATTTGCTGCTTCCAAAGCATCTATGTACTCCGCTTCACACGTAGATCCCGCCACGACGCTCTGCTTGGAACTGCACCAACTTACAGCTCCACCATTCAAAATAAATACGTATCCGGTTTGCGACTTAGAGTCATCCGGATCAGTGTCAAAGCTTCCATCGACGTAACCATTTACAATAAGCTCTTTGTCACCTCCATAATCGAGAAACATATCCTTAGTCCTTTTCAGGTATTTCAGGATGTTCTTGACCGCTGTCCAGTGATCCACTCATGGATTACTTTGGTACCTCCCTGCTAAACTTATAGCAAGGCACACATCAGGTCTGGTACACAACATTGCATACATGATAGAACCTATGGCTGAGGCATAGGGAACGACTTTCATTTTCTCTCTATCTTCTACAGTGGTCGGGCATTGAGTCTGACTCAACTTCACACCTTGCAACATGGGAAAGAACCCTTTATTTGACTGATTCATTTTGAACTTCTTCAAAACTTTATCAAGGTATGTGCTTTGTGAAAGTCCAATTAAGCATCTTGATCTATCTCTATAGATCTTGATGCCCAATATATAAGCAGCTTCACCGAGGTATTTCATTGAAAAAATCTTATTCAAGTACCTTTTATGCTATCCAGAAATTTTGTATTATTTCCAATCAACAATATGTCATCCACATATAATATTAGAAAGGCTACAGAGCTCCCACTCACTTTCTTGTAAATATAGGCTTCTCCAAAAGTCTATATAAAACCATATGCTTTGGTCACACTATCAAAGCATATATTCCAACTCCGAGAGGCTTGCACCAGTCCATAAATGGATCGCTGGATCTTGCACACTTTGTTAGCACCTTTAGAATCGACAAAACCTTCTGGTTGCATCATATACAACTCCTCTTTAAGAAATCCATTAAGGAATGCAATTTTGACATCCATTTGCCAAATTTCATAATCATAAAATGCGGTAATTGCTATAATGATTCAGATAGACTTAAGCATCGCTAGGGGTGAGAAGGTCTCATCGTAGTCAACTCCTTGAATTTGTCAAAAACCTTTCGCAACAAGTCATGCTTTGTAGACAATAACATTACGGTCAGCGTCAGTCTTCGTCTTGAAGATCCATTTATTCTCTATGGCTTGCCGATCATCGGGCAAGTCAACCAAAGTCCTTACTTTGTTCTCATACATGGACCCCATCTCAGATTTCATGGTCTCAAACCATTTCGCGGAATCCGCGCTCATCATCACTTCCTCATAGTTCATAGGTTCGTCATGGTCAAGTAACATGACCTCCAGAACAGGATTACCATAAAAATCTAGTGTGGACCGTACTCTGGTTGACCTACGAGGTTTGGTAGTAACTTGATCTGAAGTTTCATGATCATCATCATTAGCTTCCTCACTAATTGGTGTAAGATCACCGGAACTGATTTATATGATGAACTACTTTCCAATTCGGGAGAATGTACAATTACCTGATCAAGTTCTACTTTCCTCCCACTCACTTCTTTCGAGAGAAACTCCTTCTCTAGAAAGGATCCATTCTTAGCAATGAATATCTTGCCTTCAGATATGTGATAGAAGGTGTACCCAACAGTTTCCTTCGAGTATCCTATGAAGACACATTTCTCCGATTTGGGTTCGAGCTTATCAGGTTGAAGTGTTTTCACACAAGCATCTCAACCCAAACTTTAAGAAACGACATCTTAGGTTTCTTACTAAACCACAGTTCATATGGTGTCATCTCAACGGATTTAGATGGTGCCCTATTTAACATGAATGCGGTCATCTCTAAAGAATAACCCCAAAACGATATTGGTAAATAGGTAAGAGACATAATAGATCGCACCATATCTAATGAAGTATGATTACGACGTTTGGACACACCATTACGCTGTGGTGTTCCAGGTGGCGTGAGTTGCGAAACTATTCCACATTGTTTCAAATGAAGACCAAACTCATAACTCAAATATTCACCTCCACGATCAGATCGTAGAAACTTTGTTTTCTTGTTACAATGATTTTCCACTTCACTCTGAATTCTTTGAACTTTTCAAATGTTTTAGACTTATGTTTCATTAAGTAGATATACCCATATCTGCTCAAATCATCTGTGAAGGTCATAAAATAATGATACCCGCCACGAGCCTCAACACTCACCAGACCGCATACATCAGTATGTATTATTTCTAATAAGTCAGTGGCTCGCTCCATTGTTCCGGAGAACGGAGTCTTAGTCAACTTGCCCATGAGGCATGGTTCGCAAGCATCAAGTGATTCCAAAAGTCCATCAGCATGGAGTTTCTTCATGCATTTTACACCAATATGACCTAAACGGTAGTGCCACAAATAAGTTGCACTATCATTATTAACTTTGCATCTTTTGGCTTCAATATTATGAATATGTGTATCACTATGATCAAGATTCAACAAAAATAGACCACTCATCAAGGGTGCATGACCATAAAAGATATTACTCATATAAATAGAACAACAATTATTCTCTGATTTAAATGATAACCATCTCGCATCAAAGATCTAGATATAATGTTCATGCTCAACGCTGGCACCAAATACTGTCGGATTACGGGTTCCGGCAAACCCTTGAGGTTCGAACACTAGGGTGCGCATGAAGATCTCTCCCCCCTGGCTCACACTCTCGCAACGATCGCAAAGCCTAACTCACCGAACCCGAGGAATAAAGGACACGAGAGTTCATACTGGTTCGTGCCACTGTTGTGGTGTAAAACCCTACTCTAGTGTGGTGTGGTGGATTGCCTTGTAGGCTAGGGATGAACAAGTACAAGGGAAGAACAACCTCCTGAGGAGAGGTGTTCTTGAGCTCGATGAGATTGTGTGGTTGGGGATGATCTGAATGATCCATCTCCAAATGAGCCGATCCCTGACTACAGTGGTGGCTAGCCCTATTTATAGAGGCCCATGTACTCTCCCCAAATATTAGGCGGGAAGGGATCCCACAATGGCCAATTTGAAGGGGGACAACGAGTACAAGTTATCCTGACAAAAGGTGGTCTTCGCCTACCAAAGGCTCCGGTGGTGACGCCACCGTGGGCTCTGTGATGACCTCCGTCTTGCCGTCCTGCTGGTCTTGGTCTCGTTGCACTGATATGAAAACCTTTGCCTGACGCCTCGGGACTCTTCGCCTGCGCCTGCCTCTTTAGCACCAAAGAGGAAACTGGCGCTCTGCGCCCGCCTGGCCTTGGTCGTCATGGCTCATGTCATGGGAACCTCACGTGGTGCCCCTCACCTTGATCTCTCTGCTCCTTGCGAGCTAGCCTAGTGAGGCTACCCCCGAGGAGGTCTTGTGTCGTCCGCCTTGTGAGGCTTGGCCCCTCGCGAGGGTGTTGAGCGTTGGTTGGTGAAGATGGGTCGTGCCGAGCCGCTGGTGGAGCCACACCCTGGGCCGTAGGCAGGCAAGTCTTGGTACCCCCGTTCCCAGGACGCCGACAGTAGCCCCCGGGCCCAAGGCAACACTCATGCTTGGCTTCGCGGTGAAGCCAAGTGTCAAGTGCGGAGCGTCGCGGGCCCCAATAGCCTGCGGCCTTGATTGACGCATGGCGACTGACAGGACGTGGGCGCCTCCACTTCCCCATGCATCCTCGATTTTCGCCCGGCTAGGCAACCACCATCGTCTTCGTAGATCCTCCTCCTTTACATGCAGCACTTTCCGCCGCTCCCTCATCTTCCAGAAGGCTGCAGATCTCCTTCCCTGGCCCAATCTGACACCAACTCCCCCCGCTGCCATGGCACCACGCCGGAAGAAGAAGGGAAAGAAGGAGTCCCGTACCTCGGCCCCAGCAATGCCGGTCCTAGAGCCCGCCATTGAGCGGTCGGTGGTGCTCAACCAAGAGGCGATGGGCAAGGTGCGCCCGGTGCTCACCGCCGATTTCAATGAGTGGGGTGCGATGGTGGCTTGGCCTGCTTCCCGCGCCGAAGTGGACAGGATGGCCACCGAGGTCCCCATCCATCTCCATACCCTCTGGGTAGGCTTGATTCCCCCGTTCTCCAATTTCTTCAATGCGGTGTTGTTGCATTACAGATTAACGAGCTGCATCTTAACCCCCAATCCATCGTCCTCCTTGCCGTCTTTGCCTTCGTCTGCGAAGCCATGGTGGGCATTGCCCCTTCTGGCTCTGCTTCGCCACTTCTTCTCGCTGCACCTGACAAATCCTCTCCAGCCCTCTGGGTGTGTATCCTTCCAGGCCGTCGCAGCGACGGCCGGCTCGGGGATTCACTTAGAGCTATCACCAGTCATCGGAGGCTTTAGGAAGAGGTGGGTGTTCGTGGCCGTTGGTGTGTGCAACCCCTGCTGCTGCTCCCCCGGGTCCCAGCTGCTCCAAGCTCCAGTTGGGGGCATGTGAAGCTCACCGATTGGCAGTTCGCCCATGTCTGGCTCCGGTTCGCCAGGTTGAAGGACCTCGGTGTGATGGCGCCCATGGTGGTGAAGGAGTTCATCCAGTGTCGCATCTCTCCGCTTCAGCACCACTCTCGGCAAATGTGCACCTTCTATGGCTACGGGGACTGTATGAGGCTTCAGGCTCCGGCTCTTCCTCCTGAGGCGCGGCGCACGGTGCTCGAGCTCCTCACGGGCGACCCGATGCCAGCCAACCTGCCGGAGGAGGGCTGTCTTCTGTACTGCTGCTCAAACATGGTGGAGTTCGTGAAGCAGATGCCCCTCTTCGATGAATGGGGGCCACGCCCGGTTGGCCTTGAAGGGCCTTGCGAGAGCCCTGTCTTCGTGGCCCCCTTCCTACCGCGAGCGCGACGCCCGCCCTAGGAGCAGATGCAGGGGGCGGTTGCTGTCAGGCAATGGCGACCCTGCTGCTGAGGAATCGGCACCGCTCGGGGCCCCTAAGGTGCCGTCCCTCGGGACCCTGGTGAGCCGTCCTGAGGAGACGGCCTAGGGGGCGACGCAGTCCGATGCTCCTGAGGCTGGAGCCTCTGAGGCCTCGTGTAACACCCTCGATGCGGCTATATCTCCCACGTGTCGGAGCATGACTTAGAGGCATAACCGCATTGAATGCAATGTCGCAAGAGGGGTAATCTTTACACATCCCATGTACTGAATAGGAAAGAGGTACAGAGTTGGCTTACAATCGCCACTTCACACAATACATGAATACAACAATACATCATTCAGATACAATCAAGGTCCAACTACAGAATCAAAATAAAAGAAGACTACCCCAAATGCTACAGATCCCCGATCGCCCTAACTGGGCTCCACTACTGATCAACTGGAAAACGGAACCACATAACGGACACGATCTTCATCGAGCTCCTCCTTGAGCTCGGTTGCATCACCTGCACGATATCATCGGCACCTGCAAGCTGGTTTTGGAAGTATCTGTGAGTCATGGGGACTCACAATCTCACAGCCTCGCGATCAAGACTATTTAAGCTTATGGGTAGGTGAAAGGTATGAGGTGGAGTTGCAGCAAGCACTAGCATATATGGTGGCTAACATACGCAAATGAGAGCAAGAAGAGAAGGCAAGGCACGGTCAAGAAACTATGATCAAGTAGTGATCCAAGACTACTTACGTCAAGCATAACTCCAACACCGTGTTCACTTCCCAAACTCCACCGGAAAGAGACCATCACGGTTACACACGCGGTTGATGCATTTTAATTAAGATAAGTTTCAAGTTCTCTACAACCGGACATTAACAAATTCCCATCTGCCCATAACCGCGGGCACGGCTTTCGAAAGTTCAAATCCCTGGAGGGGTGTCCCAACTTAGCCCATCACAAGCTCTCACGGTCAATGAAGGATATTCCTTCTCCCAGGAAGACCCGATCAGGCTCAGAATCCCGGTTACAAGACATTTCGACAATGGTAAAGCAAGACCAGCAAAGCCGCCCGATGTGCCGACAAATCCCGATAGGAGTCGCACGTATCTCGTTCTCAGGGCACACCGGATAGGTCAAGCTATGAGTAAAACCAACCCTCGACTTGCCCCGAGGTGGCCCAGGCTGCCCGTTTCGGACCAACACTCAGAGGAGCACTGGCCCGAGGGGGTTAAAATAAAGATGACCCTCGGGAGCGCGACTCCCAAGGGAAAAGTAGGTGGCGGTGAGGCAAATGGTAAAACCAAGGTTGGGCCTTGCTAGAGGAGTTTTATTCAAAGTGAACTATCAAGGGGTCCCCATAACACCCAACCGTGTAAGGAACGCAAAATCAAGGAACATAACACTGGTATGACGGAAACTAGGGCGGCAAGAGTGGAACAAAACACCAGGCATAAGGCCGAGCCTTCCGCCCTTTACCAAGTATATATATGCATTAATTAAATAAGAGATATTGTGATATCCCAACAAAATATCCAAGTTCCAACAAGGAACAAACTCCATTCTTCACCTGTAACTAGCAACGCTATAAGAGGGGCAGAGCAAAGCGGTAACATAGCCAAGAAACAGATTGCTAGGACAAGGTGGGTTAGAGGTTTGACATGGCAATATGGGAGGCATGATAAGCAAGTGGTAGGTATCGCAGCATAGGCATAGCAAAAGAGCGAGCATCTAGCAAGCAAAGATAGAAGTGATTTCGAGGGTATGGTCATCTTGCCTGAGATTCCGCAAGGAAGAAGAACGAGTCCGTGAAGAAGATAAACGGACGTAGTCGAATGAATCCTCACAAACGCGGCATTATCGGAACCAACCCGAAGAAGTAACACCGGAAAGAAGCAAAAAACATAGTAAACAACCATCACATAATCATGGCATGATGCGCAAACAAGTATGATGCATGTCCGGTTTAATGAAGCATGGCATGGAAAAATGCACAAACAATCCTACAAGTTAAGTGGAGCTCAATATGCATCGGGATGCATATTGACAAACACCACATTCCATTATTTAGTTCGATCTCGTTATGTACCCAACAATATTAAATGTTGTTAAAACATGGCAAGAGGGTGAAGTGATACGTCTCTGTAGTATCTACTTTTCCAAACACTTTTGCCCTTGTTTTGGACTCTAACTTGTATGATTTGAATGGAACTAACCCGGACTGACGTTGTTTTCAGCAGAATTGCCATGGTGTTGTTTTATGTGCAGAAAACAAATATTCTCGGAATGACCTGAAACTCCACGGAATATCTTAGAAAAAACAATAAAAAATCCTCGCCAAAGATGAAGACCAGGGGGCCCACACCCTTCTGATGAGGTTGGGGGGCGCCCCCCTAGGGCGCGCCCCCTACCTCGTGGGCCCCCTGGATGCCCTCCGACGCCAACTCCAACTCTATATATTTGCTTTCGGAGAGAAAAAAAAATAGAGAGAAGAAATCATCGCGTTTTACGATACGGAGCCGCCGCCAAGCCCTAAAACCTCTCGGGAGGGCTGATCTGGAGTCCGTTTGGGGCTCCGGAGAGGGGGATTCGACGCCGTCGTCATCATCAACCATCCTCCATCACCAATTTCATGATGCTCACCGCCGTGCGTGAGTAATTTCATCATAGACTTGCTGGAAGGTGATGGGTTGGATGAGATTTATCATGTAGTCGAGTTAGTTTTGTTAGGGTTTGATCCCTAGTATCCATTATGTTATGAGATTGATGCTGCTATGACATTGCTATGCTTAATGCTTGTCACTAGGGCCCGAGTGCCATGATTTCAGATATGAATCTATTATGTTTTCATGAATATATGTGAGTTCTTGATCCTATCTTGCAAGTCTATAGTCACCTACTATGTGTTATGATCCAGCAACCCCGAAGTGACAATAATCGGGACCACGCCCGGTGATGACCATGGTTTGAGGCGTTCATGTATTTACTATGTGCTAATGCTTTGTTCTGGTTCTCTATTAAAAGGAGGCCTTAATATCCCTTAGTTCCCAATAGGACCCCGCTGCCACGGGAGGGTAGGACAAAAGATGTCATGCAAGTTCATTTCCATAAGCATGTATGACTATATACAGAATACATGCCTACATTACATTGATGAATTGGAGCAAGTTATGTGTCACCCTATGTTGTGACTGTTACATGATGAACCGCATCCGGCATAATTATCCATCACTGATCCGGTGCCTACGAGTTTTCCATATACTGGTTCTCTCTTATTTACTTTCTGCTGCTACTGTTACAATCACTACAAAATACAAAAAACATTACTTTTGCTGTCTTTACTTTTGTTGCCGCTACCGCCACTATCATATTACTTTGCTACTAAACACTTTGCTGCAGATACTAAGTTTCTAGGTGTGGTTGAATTGACAACTCAGCTGCTAATACTTGAGAATATTCTTTGGCTCCCCTTGTGTCGAATCAATAAATTTGGGTTGAATACTCTACCCTCGAAAGTTGTTGCGATCCCCTATAGTTGTGGGTTATGAAGACCAATTTCTGGCGCCGTTGCCGGGGAGCATAGCTCTATTCTTTGAGTCACTTGGGATTTATATCTGCTGGACACTATGAAGAACTTGAGAGATACAGAAACCAAGATCTATCCCTCAACTACGAGGGGAGGTAAGGAACTGCCATCTAGCTCTCCACTTGATTCACCTTCTGTTATGAGTAAGTTAGCGACACCTACACCTGCTTCTGCTATTCGTTCTGATATGTCGCATGTTTTTGATGATGACACTTCTGGTATGCATGATACTTATGACGAAACTGCTTCTATGCCTGATACTACTGTGCCCCTTGGTGAATTTCTTGATGAACAAATTGCTAGGGCTAGAGAAAAAGAAATTGTTGAATCTGAATACGATGATGAAAATATGCCAGTTATTCCCGAGGGCTATCTTTTTGATATGGAATCTTCTGCCGCTATTTTAGCTTGCAAGGATAGATATGAGCTTAAGAGGTTATTAATTAAATGGAACAAAGAATCACTTAGAGATAAAATGAAACCCGACCCTGCTTTTTCTACTTCACCTATATGTGTTCCTGATAAGGATTATGAATTCTCTGTTGATCCTGATATAATTACTTTGGTTGAATCTGGTCCGTTTTATGGCTATGAATCTGAAACTTTTGTGGCACATCTTACTAAGTTAAATGATATAGTTGCCCTGTTCACTAATGATGAGAGATCGCGTTACTTTTATATACTCAAAATATTTCCGTTCTCATTAAAGGGTGATGCTAAGATATGGTTTAATTCTCTTGATCCTGGTTGTGTGCGTAGTCCCCAGGATATGATTTATTACTTCTCTGCTAAATATTCCCCTGCTCATAAGAAACAAGCTGCTTTGAGGGAAATATACGACTTTGTGCAAATTAAAGAAGAGTCTCCCACAAGCTTGGGGAGGCTTCTCAAGCTACTTAATGACTTGCCTGATCGTCCTCTTAAGAAACCCAAAATACTTGATATCTTTTATAATGGACTAACCGATGCTTCCAGAGATTACCTGGATAGTTGTGCTAGTTCTCTTTTCAGGGAAAGAACACCGAATGAAGCTGAAATTCTATTGAATAATATGTTGACAAATGAAAATAATTGGGCACCTCCTGAGCCAGCTCCTGAGCCAACTCCTGCTCCAATTACTGAACCTATTCCTAAACCAACTCCGAAGAAGAGAGGTATTCTATTTCTCAGTCCCGAAGATATGCAAGAGGCAAAGAAATCTATGAAAGAAAAAGGTATTAAAGCTGAAGACGTTAAGAATTTACCTCCTATTGAATAAATACATGGTCTTAATATACCGCCTGTTGAAGAAACATATGATCTCAATTCTTTATTTACTGAAGAACCTCCTGATCCTGATATCCCGACATAGGTAGTAAAGGTAAATTCTCTCTATAGATATGATAAAGCTGAGATCCCTCCCACTAAAATTGCTAGTCAGTGCTTGGATGAGTTTGATAACTTTATGTTTAAGCAAGACGACTTCAATGCTTATTTTGGTAGACAATTAAAAGAAAATGCTTATATGATTAGACGCTTGGGTGATTATATGGCTAATATTAAAGGTGAACTTAAACTTGTTAGCAAACATGCTTCTATGGTTACCACTCAAGTAGAACAAGTACTTAAGGCTCAAAAATAAGTGCTTGATGAAATGAATAGTAAGAAAAATGATTATGCCGTTAGAGTGCCTACTAGAACTAGTAGAATGACTCAGGAACCTTTGTATCCTGAAGGCCACCCTAAGAGAATCGAGCAACATTCTCAAAGAAATAATATTGATGTTCCTAGTTCTTCTAAAAAGAAGAAGAAGAAGAAGAAGAAGAAGAAGAAGAAGAAGAAGAAGAAGAAGAAGAAGAAGAAGAAGAAGAAAAATGATAGAACTGTGCAAACTTCTAGTGAACCTATTGCTGAACCACCTGATAATCCAAATGATATTTCTATATCTGATGTTGAAACACAATCTGGTAATGAACATGAACCTAGTAAAAATATTAATGATGATGTTCATGATGATGCTCAACCTAGTAATGATAATGATGTAGAAATTGAACCCGCTGTTGATCTTGATAACCCATAATCAAAGAATCAACGTTATGATAAAAGAGAATTTGTTGTTAGGAAACATGGTAAAGAAAGGGAACCTTGGGTTCAGAAACCAATGCCTTTTCCTTTGAACCATCCAAGAAAAGGATGATGAGGATTTTGAGCGCTTTGCTGAAATGATTAGGCCTATCTTTTTGCGTATGAGATTAACGGATGTGCTCAAAACAAATCCTTATGCTAAATATATGAAGGATATCATTATGAATAAAAGAAAGATACCGGAAGCTGAAATTTCAACCATGCTTGCTAATTATACTTTTAAGGGTGGAATACCAAAGAAACTTGGAGATCCCGGAGTACCTACTATACCTTGCTCCATTAAAAGAAATTATATTAAAACTGCTCTATGTGATCTTGGAGCCGGTGTTAGTGTTATGCCTCTCTCTTTATATCGTAGACTTGACTTCAATAAGCTGACACCTACCGAAATATCTTTGCAAATGGCTGATAAATGAACTGCTATACCTGTCGGTATTTGTGAGGATGTGCCTGTTGTGGTTGCAAACGTTACTATTTTAATGGACTTTGTTCTTCTTGATATTCCCGAGGATGATAGTATGTCTATTATTCTTGGAAGACCTTTTCTTAATACTGCAGGGGCTGTTATTGATTGCAACAAAGGCAATGTCACTTTTCATGTTAATGGTAATGAGCATACGGTACACTTTCCGAGGAAACAACCTCAAGTTCATAGTATCAACTCTATTGGAAAAATTCCATCGATTATATTTGGAGGTTTTGAATTTCCTCTTCCTACTGTCAAGAAGAAATATGATATTCTTATTATTGGGGATGTGCATATCCCCGTTGAGGTAACTTAGTGTTATTCAAAATTTCTCCAGTTTCATGATTATCGGAATGAGTTTGTTAACAAGACTTGATCAACCTTGTTAGTGGATTCTTTTTGATGAGCATGAGATGGATGAAACTAGAAGCACAAACTTTTGTACCCCACTTTTACTTTCTGTTATTTATATTAAATAAAGTAAAATAGTATTTTCTGTCTGTTTCCTGACTTATCCATGCAATATAAAAATATCCCGTAAATAAAAGTCCTCAGAATTACATGCCAATTTAATATGATTTTTCAGGAATATTTGAGGATTTACTGTGCAAAAATTACCGCGGGAGGAGCTGCCACCTGGCCACGAGGGTGGTGGGCGCGCCCCCCCTAGGGCGTGCCCCCCTGCCTCGTGGGCCCACGGTGGCCCTCCTCCACTTATCCCAGCACCCATCTTCTTCCTCTGTCTCACACAAACCCGAAAAACCAACTCAAGCACGAGTTCCAGCCACTTTTGCTGTGATTTTCGATCTCCTTGCTCAAAGCACCTCTCGCAAAACTGCTTGGGGAGATTGTTCCTTGGTATGTGACTCCTCCATTGGTCCAATTAGTTTTTGTTCTAGTGCTTTATTCTTTGCAAATTTGTGCTGCATAGGTGACCATGTTCTTGAGCTTGCATGTCAAATTTATATGGTTCTAAGTAGTTCTAATGCTTGATATAGGCTTTAGGCACTTGTAGGAGTAGTTGCTATCAGTTTTATTAAAGTTGGTTCACTTTTGTTTGAAGTTACTAAAAATTTCAGATTATTTCAGAAAAATAATGAGGAGATTTTTGAGGGGCTCATCGAGCCAAATCTCGAAGGAAAAGGCACCGAAGCCTAAGTATAATTTGCCGCGCACCGCTGAGATTCGGGCGTGTGAATGGCCTTCTGAAGATTTCTTGAGAGCAGCCGGTATCTACAAAGATTTTCATGAATTGGCTCACAATGCAGGCCTCACCGCTTTCCTCCATGACCAATGCGATTAGTATCTCTTACTCACAAATACTTTTGTGCAAAACTTTCATTTTCATTCTAGGAACTCACCACCTATGGTGGAGTTTCATTTATATGATGAGCATAAGGAGATGTCACTTTATGATTTCTGTCGAATTTGTTTAATCCCTTTTGAGGGCAAGACAGAAGAACCACATCATGATGATGTGGCTGGGTTTATTGATACTATCACTGTAGGAGAAACTAGAAAGGTTTCCGATGCACGAACCACTAGCATACATTTTCCTATTTTATGCTACTTTGCATTATTTGCTAGTCGTTGTTTAATTGGACGTGGAAACAGTGGAAACCTTAGTATCCCTGATATAATTATCCTGCACCACAGTTTATACAGTGATAACACTTTTAGTATGGGCGGTATTATTGCTAGACGGTTAAGTATGAACCGTACTAATGGTCCCATCTTTGGAGGCGACTATGCCACACGCCTAGCTGCACATTTTAACGTACCTATTAGGCATGCTGAGAAGGAAGAAAAGGTGCTGCCCCATGTTTATCTAGATCATAAAATTATGGTGGCACATGATTTTATTGTTAAGAATAGGGCAGGAGAGCTTAAATACCAATTGTTCTTTAACAAACATCATCCTGAGACTATTATCCCGCCTGCTCCTTCTTTGTTTAATTTTGTAGGACCCTACCTCATTACGTGGGCTGCCGTCCAAGCTTACAAGAATCCAGCACCAGCCCCGGAACAGGAACCACAAGACGAACCTCCACGACAATCTGTTTATTCTTGGGATCCAGAGATGACTGTCAGCCAGTGGCAGTCAGAGTCTTCTCCTTCATCACAGTATGATCCCAACTATTCTTCCTCATCACATTACGACCCCAACAATTATTATTATGGATATCCACCAGGACAGCCGTGCCCATAAACCAACTTAGGCCAAAAGCCTAAGCTTGGGGGAGTACGTATTTCTCACCGACATTACATTTATGTTCACACACACTCATTGCTAGATGTCGGTGCTCATACTTTTTCACTGTAATATCCATGCTAGTTTATTTTCTTTTTCCTGCTTTCTTCTTGTGTGTTTGCTAAACCTTACGAAAAAACAAAAAAATTAGTAGTAGTTTATTTTTCTGCTGTAGTAGTAATAATTAAAAAGAAAACCCAAAAATATTTCCCGTTCTTCTTTTGCTTGTTGGGAGCTTTCCCGTGTAAATAGTTTTATTTCTTTTCTTTTCTTTGGGGGTCAGTAGGAGAAGACCATAATTAAATTGTTGAAGTGGGTCTTATATGCATTATTGTTGATTTAACCAAGAGCCCATATTGCCTTTTCTTCTCCTGTTTATTGAATGCTCGCAGATTCTAGCTTAGTCCAATGCACGTACACTCTTATTATTATTCACACCATTCGGTCGTGCAAGTGAAAGGCAATTATGATGATATATGATGGACTGACTGAGATGAGAAAAGCTGGCATGAACTCGACCTCTTTTGTTTTTGTAAATATGATGAGTCCCTCGTTCTTGATTCAGCTTATTATGAATAAACATGTTTGCAATGACAATTAGAGATATTGCTTGTGCCATGCTTGATTAGCTATGAGTTATAATGATTTACCTTGTGTGCCAACATGCTATTGAGATGATTATGATGTGGTATGATGGGGTGGTATTCTCCTTTGAATGATTTAAGTGACTTGACTTGGCACATGTTCACGCATGTAGTTGAAACAAAATCAACATAGCCTTCACGATATTTATGTTCATGGTGGATTATATCCTACTCATGCTTGCATCCAATGTTTATTAATTTTAATGCATGTACATGGCTGTTGTCGCTCTCTAGTTGGTCGCTTCCCAGTCTTTTGCTAGCCTTCACTTGTACTAAGCGGGAATACTGCTTGTGCATCCAATCCCTTAAACCCCAAAGTTATTCCAGATGAGTCCACTATACCTTTATATACGGTATCTACCTACCGTTCCAAGTAAATTTGCATCTGCCAAACTCTAAACCTTCAAATAAACATTCTGTTTTGTATGCTCGAATAGCTCATGTATCAACCAAGGATGTCCTATCTTCCATGTTAGGCGGGTTATTCTCAAGAGGAGTGGACTCCGCTCCTCACTCACGAGAAAATGGCTGGTCAACGGGATGCCCAGTCCGATGCTTTATGCAAACTAAATCAAAATTAATTGCAATCAAAACTCCCCCTGGGACCTGATGTATGTTGGAGGCACTCGTTGTTTCGAGCAAGCCATGTATTGATGCTTGTTGGTGGAGGGAGAGTATAAACTTTACCATTCTGTTTGGGAACCACCTATAATGTGTTTAGCATGGAAGATATCACCATCTCTTAGTTGTTATGTTGACAATGAAAGTATACCGCTCAAAATACAATTTATCTCTATTGCAAAACCAAGCTCTGCACCTCTACAAATCCCTGCTTCCCTCTGTGAAGGGCCTATCCATTTACTTTTATGTTGAGTCATCACCCTCTTATTAAAAAGCACTAGCTGGAGAGCACAACCTTCATTTGCATTCATCACTGTTAATTTATATTGGGTATGACTATGATTGGATCTCTTTTACCATGAATTACAATGTCTAGTCAGTCCTTGATCTTTAAAGGTGCTCTGCATTTATCTTTTGCGGTCTCAGAAAGGGCTAGCGAGATACCATCTTGTTATATCATATTATGATTGTTTTGAGAAAGTGTTGTCATCCGAGATTTATTATTATGGCTTGCTAGTTGATTATGCTATTGATGTGAGTAACTGTGAGACCTGAGAATTATTGCAAATGTGGTTAGTTATGATCTATGCTGAAAACTTGAATGCTGGCTTGACATAGTTACAACAACAAGAGCAAACAGAGTTTGTAAAAGTTTTTCTTTCTTTGTTTCAGTTTGTCAACTGAATTGCTTGAGGACAAGCAAGGGTTTAAGCTTGGGGGAGTTGATACGTCTCCATCGTATCTACTTTTCCAAACAGTTTTGCCCTTGTTTTGGACTCTAACTCGTATGATTTGAATGGAATTATCCCGGACTGACGCTGTTTTCAGCAGAATTGCCATGGTGTTGTTTTATGTGCAGAAAACAAATATTCTCGGAATGACCTGAAACTCCACGGAACATCTTAGAAAAAACAATAAAAAATCCTTGCCAAAGATGAAGACCAGGGGGCCCACACCCTTCTCATGAGGGTGCGAGGCGCCCCCCTAGGGCGCGCCCCTAACTCGTGGGCCCCCTGGATGCCCTCCTACGCCAACTCCAACTCTATATATTTGCTTTCGGAGAGAAAAAATCAGAGAGAAGAAATCATCGCATTTTACGATATGGAGCCGCCGCCAAGCCCTAAAACCTCTTGGGAGGGCTGATCTAGAGTCTATTCGGGGCTCCGGAGAGGGGGATTCGTCGTCGTCGTCATCATCAACCATCCTCCATCACCAATTTCATGATGCTCACCGCCGTGCGTGAGTAATTTCATCGTAGGCTTGTTGGACGGTGATGGGTTGGATGAGATTTATCATGTAATCGAGTTAGTTTTATTAGGGTTTGATCCCTAGTATCCATTATGTTCTGAGATTGATGTTGCTATGACTTTGCTATGCTTAATGCTTGTCACTAGGGCCCGAGTGCCATGATTTCAGATCTGAACCTATTATGTTTTCATGAATATATGTGAGTTCTTGATCCTATCTTGCAAGTCTATAGTCACCTACTATGTGTTATGATCCGGCAACCCCGAAGTGACAATAATCGGGACCACTCCCGGTGATGACCATAGTTTGAGGAGTTCATGTATTCACTATGTGCTAATGCTTTGTTCCGGTTCTCTATTAAAAGGAGGCCTTAATATCCCTTAGTTTCCAATAGGACCCCGCTGCCATGGGAGGGTAGGAAAAAAGATGTCATGCAAGTTCTTTTCCATAAGCACATATGACTATATACGGAATACATGCCTACATTACATTGATGAATTGGAGCTAGTTCTGTGTCACCCTATGTTATGACTGTTACACAATGAACCGCATCCGGCATAATTATCCATCACTGATCCGGTGCCTACGAGTTTTCCATATACTGGTTCTCGCTTATTTACTTTCCGCTGCTACTGTTACAATCACTACAAAATACCAAAAACATTACTTTTGCTGTCTTTACTTTTGTTGCCGCTACCGCCACTATCATATTACTTTGCTACAGATACTAAGTTTCCAGGTGTGGTTGAATTGAAAACTCAGCTGCTAATACTTGAGAATATTCTTTGGCTCCCCTTGTGTCGAATCAATAAATTTGGGTTGAATACTCTACACTCGAAAGCTGTTGTGATCCCCTATACTTGTGGGTTATCATGAAGCAAATGAAAACTACCTATCTAGGCAAGTTTAAATGAGGCCGGAACAACGAACAACAATTCCGGAACATCCTCATATGCATATTTATGGATTTGGTATTGTTCTGCCCTAAACACAATATTAGAGTTGTTAAACATGCAAAGTAAGGTCGCCATGTTAATCTATGCATTTTCTACCCCATTTACATATAAAGTTTGTTAAGTTTGGAGCTACGGTTATTTAGTTATGAACTAAAGCATTTTAACATGGCATTAGAACAAATTTAAAACAAACAACATTTTAAACATGGATGAGAGTGACATATTATGAAACTAGATGAATTTCTAAGCAACTTTCATATATAAGGTTTTTACATATGATGCATAGATTGTGAATTAAGATATGCATGAAGTTTAGGGACTCTTCTGCAAAACTGCAAAACCCTGGAAAAAATGACAAAATCGCACGAAGGAAAAAAAACACCTACGGGCTGATTCTAAGGCACTCTGGGCTGGAGGAGCTTCTCACCATGGGCCTTGGCCCGTTCGGTGGAGGAGGGAGGCCTGGCACTGGCTTTGCGGTCCAGGAGGTTGGTTTGGCGGATCTGGGCCACGCATAAAGCTTGGATATGGGGCAGCCTGACGAGGCGACGGCGCGGTCAACGCGCGGGTGAACCAAGCGAGCGGAGGCGGGCGTCCTCCTCCCTGTTCGAAAGAAACAGAGGCAGGGCAGGGGCCTTGGCGCGGCGGCTTTAGGCGATCAGGCGGAGGTCTTGGTCGAGGAGGAGGCTGCGGAGGTCGAGGACGGCTGGATCGAACAAAGTGGAAGGGGGCGCAATCAACGGTGAAGCGAGACCAGGCGCTGGGGTCTTCCTCCTCGCGTGCGATGATGAAACAGAGGGGGCGGCGCAGGGACTTGCTCCGGGAGCCGAGGAACGGCATGGATGCAGTGAAGGTCGGCGCGATGATGGACTGATCCAGGGCAGCAGCAGGTTCGGTGCAGTGGCGTCGGCCTCCTGCTCAATGCAGAATACAGAGGAGGCGGCCGAACCTGCAGTGGGTGCCGCAGCGGACTTGGCGCGACGGCGACGCAGCAGGGGCACGGCGGAAACGGCGCGGGAATGGAGGCAGCGACGGGGATCTCTAGTGGCGGAGCTCGACGCGGAGGCCGACGGTGGCTTGACTCCAGTGGCGCGGGGCTGATGCTTCTCCTGTGGTCAATTGCTGCTGGGTTCGCCGGCAAGGGTCGCGACATGGTCGCGGTCAGGGAGGAAGGAGCCGCTGCTGCTCGCCCGTGGCTCGGTGCTGCTGCTGGGACGACGAGGAGGAGCTCGGGGAAGGAGTACGGTGCGGCAGAGGGGGGTCCGGCAGGCGCGGGCAGCGGCGGGTCTAGTCGTGGCCTTCGCGAGCGGCCGGCGTGGGCATTCCTGTAGAGGAAGAAAACGGGGGGGGGAGAGATGAGCAGTAAGAGAGAGGGTCAGAGGAGTAATGAAGGAGCAGGGGCGAGGCTCATCTGTTGGGTCCGCCGGCGGCATGGCTGGCCGAACGGAGGCTGCAGGCGCTGTGGTAGGTGGATCGAGAGGAGTGGCTGGTTGGTTCGGTGCCAAAATCGAGGAGGGGAAGGTGGTGGCTGCTGATTTGGATCGAGGGAGATCCCGAGGAAGAGGGGAGTAGGTCGGGTGGCGGCGGAAGGGAAGGATGAATGTGACAAGCCTCAAAACTAGGGTTTGACTGATATATATAGCATATGGATTTTTGGGTAGGGGCTACCTCGTCCCTCCGATCGTAATCGGACGGTCGAGAAAAATATATGTTAGGAAGTCCAATTAACAAAACGGAGATGTTTTGTAGATGTTTGGGGTGATCCGGACCCAATGGTGACGACTCCCCGGGTCGGGTTCGGGACAACTACCGGACGCGCGCGAGGGGTTCGATGCACTGTGCAAAGAGGGGTAGGCTGGGCCTAGGTGGACTGTGGAGAGCGGTTTGTACTGGGAGAAGAGGGGAGAGATGCAGCCCGACACGATTTCCGGAGATAAAAAACGTCCGACGTTAGACCGGCTATAATGCCGCTATAGTTTAACGGTTGGGCTATCAAACGAACTCTGAATGCGATGAAACTTGACAGGCGGTCTGTCTACACTATAATAAGACCACACACCAACTTTCAACCCAATCTGAGAACATTTTCCGACCACTTATAAAATAATATTTCGGACGTGCCGCGGGCGCGTGCAAGTGTGTCTGGGCTCAGAACGGACAACAGACGGAACTGGGGAACCCGGACGGATGCATGTTTTGAAAACATGATGATGCAATGCGGATGACAACATGGCAAGATGCAACACGCAAGCAAATTACAAGGCAACAACAGCGAATAACTGGAAGACACCTGGCGCATCGGATTCGGGGCGTTACAACACTCCACCACTACGAGAGGATCTCGTCCCGAGATCTAGGATGGCACCGGAGTGAAACGGAAGAGGAAGAGAACAGGTGAAACTAAGTTGCTTCTTTGACAAATTGAGTGAAACCAAAGAACCTTGCGATGTTGAACAAATTCGAGAAAAGAATACAAGAAGGTGAACAAAGTTGAAACCTCCGTTAGAGAAGAGGAACAAGGAACCTTACTAGACCCTTGTAGGTTGAAAGACATAAGAAAAGTGTTACAATGGACAATAGGTACATGCAAGCACTCCGATTGAAACGAGATGTACAAGGAACGATAATGATCAATTACGACAACACTCCGGTTGGACATGGAAGGTAAAGAATATAAACTTTGCCAAACGAAAGCACTTGGATGAGACTCCGGTTAGAAGAGGAATGATAGAAAAGACACTCCGGTTAAAACAAGATAGAGAAGGAAAATAAATGATATAATTTGGGCAGCATTCCAACTGAAAAGAAAAGGAATTGAATAAGAACTTGACAAGATGAGAGTATGCTTGATGAAATCAACAACACACTGTCTTCGAAACTATTGAAAGAATGGCACAAGGGGTAAGAAAGATTTCAGACAGCACTCCAGTTGAGAAGGGAGGCAAAATTTGATAAGATGAGCGAGCTCGAAAGAAAACACGACACTCCGGTTGAATGGATAAGCAAAGAAAAGAACATGATCTTCACAATACGCGATGATGAGTGAAGAGAGCATCATCACAATGCCTCCGAAAGAAATGAAAGAATGCAAAGAAAAGAACGAAGAAGAAAAACAACATGTTCTACCTCAAATGAATTTGAGAGAGCATCCTTAAAAGAAGGATTTAACAGAGTTGTTGGGAAATCAACAATGAAAAGAACAGGCTTGTTGAGGGCTTATGGAAAACATCTCAAGAACTTGAGGTGAAAACCTGCCATAAATGGAAACAAGATTGGATTGATATGAACAAGGAGACAAGAAACTATTTCACCGGGATGATGATGAAGAACATGGGTCATTTATAAGCACCATAATAGCAACAATCCTTAGGGAAGGCTTTAGGTGAAATATAACCCAAGATAACTCCAATGACGAGATTGATGGATTTAAAATATCTCATTCTTGATAACTTGTGCATCATGAAAGACGAAGGGAAATTATCAAAAATGACATAACACCACCTCAAAAGATATGCGTGAAAGAATTGCACTCCGGATTGCAAGATGATGAATGCATGAGCTCCTCTGAAAAGAATCTCAAAGAACACTTCGAGAAGGAATTAAATCCTTGATGAACCATCATGTAGAGCCTCCATGAAGAACTCCAGTAGCAAAAGAAAGATCAAACGAAATGAAGGATGAAAAGAATAAGGTTGAAGCCTTGCAATGATTAGATGGAGCTTCATGATGATGAGAGCTTGGAACTCCGGGAAAATAAAAGATGAAACAATTGAAATCAAGAAGTTGATGGGCCTCTGGAATAAGGAATTAATCACTTGGATGAAGCAAGAATAAGAATTACATTATGCTTATCCTTCATCAATTAAATTGATGACAAGCAACGGATTTGGCATAGTACTTATTCTCGAAGCAAGGATTAGGATAGATATGGCGCAACTTTGAGAAGGTCTTCGATGATCCACCGGTAGGATGAAACAACGAATAAATTGATATGATAACGGAGGAAAAGAAATCTTGAATGAACCACCATAAGAATTAAAATGAACGAAGAAAAGATAAAGAAACACCGAGAAGAATTAGAAAACGAACGGGTAAAAGTTGAAGACACACCGGTAAGATTAGCAAATAAATGAAGATGCTTGAGAGAATTTAGATACATGAGAACGAAGAGATGACGAGCTGATTAGAGAACACTTGAGCGATGCACCGGTAAGATTTGGAGAACGAGAGCTGAAAGCTGAATATGAATGATCCCGAATTGATGGGCTATGGAGAATCACGCTGCACAGACTCCTGAATTGCTCCGGATAGGTGGAAAGAATTCTCACAATTGAAAACAATTATAAGAGAATGGCAATAAGGTAGAATCATGAATCTTGGAGAGAATGGAGCAAGATATGTAGGAAAAACTCTTCTTCAGTCTTCAAATGTTTAGAATGACGACGAGAACCCCACTGAGAATTTTTTTTGTGCACTCCGGAATGAAAATTGGAAAGGTTGATCCAACGATGAAAAGAATTAGAAAGATCATGGAGAAATACATATGACTGATGACAATTCATACTTACGTCATACTTGGAAAAGAATTTGGGAGTAACTCCAGGAAAATTAGAAGAGTCAGGTAGGATCCTAGGAAAATACCTGTGGGTTAGGGCCCACTCAAAAGAAACACCGTTGCAGGATTTAAAGGAGAGAATGCACTGGTTGAATTAAAAGGCTTGAATGAGACAACAATCTCAAAAGAGCTTAAACGAATACAAAGTGCACACATGAATCTTCGAGATATCTTCAGCACTCCGAAATAATTGAGAATAGGGAGAGGTGAACAGTTAAGAAAGTCTTCGGTAATGACTTCGAACATGGAAAGCATGTGTACCAATGAAAAAGATATGATCAACACCGAAAGCTTGCATTGAATCCACCGAAGAAGGAAAAGAATGAAGAATATTGAACTTGAAGCTTCGTTACAATCTTCGTGAGAATCACCGGATAAAAACATTGCCGGAAAGAACGAAGGAACTTGACATCAATAAGATGGATACTTGATTAAGGAATCTGAATCCTTGAGGGAAAAAGGGTTGGGTGGGCGGGAAAACAAAGACAACTTGGAGTCGGATGAAGCAAACACCGTTGAAAAGAACTGAGTTGATCTTGCGGATGTTGAGATGATCGGATCCTCTTGCGGAGAGACACACTGGTTCAAAAGAAATTGAGATGGCAAACTTGATGAACAAGAAGAATTAGTATTCACATAGAAATATGAGAACACCACTTAGGGAAGGTATTGAATCAACACTTGACATTGAAGCAACTCGAATACCACAACTCAAAACAAAACAAAGGACTGGCTTGCAAAATAAGCCGGAACAAACATATGATAGAGATTTCGTCCGAAGTTTTCGTGGTGGGGCCTACACGGGCTCGATCGTACATCACCATCATGTACAAGGCAGTGCACATGACATACGAAGCGTCCCCGAGTCAGCATAGCCAAGGACTCTTTAAGACACAACGAGACCATTGTAAAACCAACCATGGATAGGCGGACCACTAGACGTCGAACCCCAATTTCATATCATACATCTGTCGGAAAGATATTCTAAGAGCTACTTGAATTCCCACTTATAAACTCCCGAAATTTTCCGGTTATGCAATCAGGTGTTGGGGATACAGGGGAAGCATAATAATCTCACTCGAAACTAAAAAATCATACATCCAGCTGTATCCATCCTTCAACACATAACCAAGAAACCTTCGGAAATCATTTACCTCAACCTTCGAAAAGCATCCGTTATACGAGTTATGGTAATACTCCCGAACTCCCGCCCCCGTACTGGGTGGCGTCGAGGTCATCTCACCAACAACTGCATAAAGGAGATTTTCGATGTCTGCGAAACTCAGGTATTCTAGAATTGCAACGATAAAATTGTGACAACAACACCTCAGAGCTCAACTCCCTGGGACACTGCCACAACCCCTAAATGTCAGGAGGCACCAAGAACAATGTTCTCGTCACAAAACCATCGGAACAATTCCAAGATACCCGCGTGATCCTATTTTTTGTGAAATTTGAGAAGAGAAGAGTCAAAACTCTACGTCGGGATGCCTCACCAGAGCGACGAAGGGACTAAGGAGTAAACAGAATCCTACTCTCCGATATATATAATCCTATAAGACTCAGCAATCTCACACTCTCGCGATCAAGACTATTTAAGCTTATGGGTAGGTAAAAGGTATGAGGTGGAGCTGCAGCAAGCACTAGCATATATGGTGGCCAACGTACGCAAATGAGAGCGAGAAGAGAAGGCAAGGCACGGTCGAGAAACTATGATCAAGAAGTGATCCAAGACTACTTACATCAAGCATAACTCCAACACTGTGTTCACTTCCCAAACTCCGAAAGAGACCATCACAGTTACACACGCGGTTGATGCATTTTAATTAAGATAAGTTTCAAGTTCTCTACAACCGGACATTAACAAATTCCCATCTGCCCATAACCGTGGGCACATCTTTCGAAAGTTCAAATCCCTGCAGGGGTGTCCCAACTTAGCCCATCACAAGCTCTCATGGTCAATGAAGGATATTCCTTCTCCCAAGAAGACCCGATTAGGCTCGGAATCCCGGTTACAAGACATTCCGACAATGGTAAAACAAGACCAGCAAAGCCGCCCGATGTGCCGACAAATCCCGATAGGAGTCTCACGTATCTCTTTCTCAGGGCACACCGGATAGGTCAAGCTACGAGTAAAACCAACCCTCGAGTTGCCCTGAGGTGGCCCCGCAGGCTGCCCGTTTCGGACCAACACTCAGAGGAGCACTGGCCCGGGGGGGGGGGTTAAAATAAAGATGACCCTCGGGAGCGCGACTCCCAAGGGAAAAGTAGGTGGCAGTGAGGCAAATGGTAAAACCAAGCTTGGGCCTTGCTGGAGGAGTTTTATTCAAAGCGAACTGTCAAGGGGTCCCCATAACACCCAACCGTGTAAGGAACGCAAAATCAAGGAACATAACACCGGTATGACGGAAACTAGGGCGGCAAGACTGGAACGAAACACCAGGCATAAGGCCGAGCCTTCCACCCTTTACCAAGTATATAGATGCATTAACTAAATAAGAGATAGTGTGATATCCCAACAAAATATCCATGTTCCAACATGGAACAAACTCCATTCTTCACCTGCAACTAGCAATGCTATAAGAGGGGCTGAGCAAAGCGGTAACATAGCCAAGCAACGGTTTGCTAGGACAAGGTGGGTTAGAGGTTTGACATGGCAATATGGGAGGCATGATAAGCAAGTGGTAGGTATCGCAGCATAGGCATAGCAAAAGAGCGAGCATCTAGCAAGCAAAGATAGAAGTGATATCGAGGGTATGGTCATCTTGCCTGAGATTCCGCAAGGAAGAAGAACGAGTCCGTGAGGAAGATAAACGGACGTAGTCGAATGAATCCTCACAAACACGACGTTATCTGAACCAACCCGAAGAAGCAACACCGGAAAGAAGCAAACAACATAGTAAACAACCATCACATAATCATGGCATGATGCGCAAACAAGTATGATGCATGTCCAGTTTAATGAAGCATTGCATGGCAAAATGCATAAACAATCCTACAAGTTAAGTGGAGCTCAATATGCATCGGGATGCATATTGACAAACACCACATTCCATTATTTAGTTCGATCTTGTTATGTACCCAGCAATATTAAATGTTGTTAAAACATGGCAAGAGGGTGAAGAAAATGAAAACTACCTATCTAGGCAAGTTTAAATGAGGCCGGAACAACGAACAACAATTTCGGAACATCCTCATATGCATATTTATGGATTTGGTACTGTTCTGCCCTAAACAGAATTTTAGATTTGTTAAACATGCAAAGTAAGGTCGCCATGTTAATCTATGCATTTTCTACCCCATTTACATATAAGCGGTTTGGACTGAGAGAAGAGGGGAGAGATGTAGCCCGGCACGATTTCCGGATATCGAAAACGTTCGACGTTAGATCGGCTATAATGCCGCTATAGTTTAACGGCTGGGCTATCGAACGAACTCGGAATGCGATGAAACTTGACAGGCGGTCTGTCTACACTATAGTAAGACCACACGCCAACTTTCAACCCAATCCGAGAACATTTTCCGACCATAAAATAATATTTCGGATGTGCCGCGGGCGCGTGCAAGTGTGTCTAGGCTTAGAACGGACAACAAACAGAACTGGGGAACCCGGATGGATGCAAGTTTTGAAAACATGATGATGCAATGCAGATGACAACATGGCAAGGTGCAACACGCAAGCAAATGACAAGGCAACAACAGCGAATAACTGGAAGACACCTGGCGCATCGGACTCGGGGCGTTACACCTCGGTGAACCTCCACGAGGCGAGTATCGAGGTCTCAGCGCGGTCCGGCACCCCTGAGGTCGCCTCCTCAGGGGTCACACCATCCGCGCCCGGCCTTGGTGACCGCGTCCAGGGCTTTGGCCGGCTCCGACCAAACTTCGCGGCGCTCCGCAAGAGGAGGGGGTCTCCAGGCTGTAGTGGTGACACCTTCCGGCCATTGAAGCAGAGGAAGTACATTGCTATTGACGAGTGAGTTCCTTATCTTTGTAATTTCTAGAGTGCTGCTCTTCCTCCTAACCGTGATTCCTAAGGGTCCCTTCTGCTAAGGTGACGAAGTCTCCCGAGAAGCAACCTCCTCCTGCCTCGAGTCCTCCGCTGACCTTGAGTGCCCCAAGCCAGCCTGCAGCACTTGGCGTGATGTTGGCTGGAGAGGCAAGCTCGCTGGCTTGGCATCTCGACCCCGCATTCTTGCCGCCCACTCTTCATGGCCTTGCTTGGGATGTGGAAGGTGTGCCGAGGGCTCCTCCTTTGGTTATTGATCACAGCTGGGTGGCCTCGGTTGTGGTCTCTCCTTCGGGTAACGAGCCTCCGCCCCTCCGGGCCCCCGTCAGGGCCCAAAGGGCGACTAGAAAGGCGCCGGCCTCCAGCCCCTTGCTGGGAGGAGGTGACCCACCTTGAAACTCTTCAACGACTCTCGGCGTGGAGGACAGACCCGGTTGCGCATTTGAGCTTGCGCACAGGCAGGGTGCCGTCTCTTCCAGGAAGCTATGGGTGCACTGAGCCAGCTCAGGGAAGAGCTTGTGGATGTAGACGCTCGCCTTGAAACTGAGGGTCTTTGGCTGGTGGATGAATGGCGTCAATTGAAGGTGGCCATCAACCTCGGGCACCTCCAGCGTGAGCGTGCCAACGCGAAAGCCGAGGCATCCCTTGCAACCTCGCGTGCGGCCAACGCCCGGGCCTTGGAGGAGGCCAGGGAGGCAGACCACCACCGTGAGGTTGCCGAGAAGCGCAGGCAGGAGCTTTAGGCCATGAATGCCTTCCTAGAGCAGCAGGCAGAGGCGGCAGAGCTGCCTTGGCGTCGATGAAGGGGGCGCCATCCGACTAGGAGGAGGTCTTGAAGCATGAGGAAGCGCTAATGCTGGAGTCCACAGAGCGCAGCCTCAAGATTGAGCGGTTGGAGACGAGGGAGCGTCAGGTTGCTCAGGCGGAAGATGCCGTCAGCGCGCGTGAGGCTAGGATCCAGGAGGAAGTGGACTGCAGGGCGGAGGAGGCTCGCACTGATCTTTCCAATAGGTATGACCTGAAGCTGAAGCTCGTGGAAGCCAAAGCCGAGGGTAGGACCACCGCCCTCAGGTTGAGGTTGACTGAGGCAGAGTTGGCCTCCGCCCGTGCTGAACTGCTCCCGCTTCAGCAGCGAGTTACTACTGCCGAGTCCCTCGCGCAGCAGAGCAGGGAGGTGGCGATCCGTCGACAGTAGTTGCAGCGCGAACACACCCCCATGCTCCGGGACCTCAAGGTGTGGGCCAACCGGGCGCTGGGCATCATCTTCGATGGATACGCCCCTCATCCTCATGCAGAAGACTATGGCGGCCACCTTTGCTTCTTCACCGACATCGTGATGCGCCTGGAGGATTGGGCTGAGAGGGCTCACGAGTTCATTGACGAAAAGAGCCGCGGCCTCCTCGGGCGCGCATTTTCCCGCGTCTTCAGCCATCTTTAGAATGCCGACCCCAACTTTGACTTCAACACCGCCATTGCCCCACTGCCTGGGGCTATTCGGGACAACTTGGCACGCTGGGTGGTGATGACCCACAAGTGTAGGGGATCTATCATAGCCTTTTCGATAAGTAAGAGTGTCGAAACCAACGAGGAGCAGAAGGAACAACAGGATCATTATAAGCGATGGTCTTTTCTTCAACTTTAATAGGTGCAACTACTTTTACTTCAATGGGAGGATTATATTTAAACCACTTCTCCCTAGGAGAGATCAACATGAGTAGCAAAGGATTCACAGAAATAAGCTACTATCTTAGAGTCAAGTCCATATTTAATGCTAAATTTTTGGAAAGCATTAGTATCCACAAAAGATTTAACACAATCAAACTTACGTGTTATACCTGAATCCTTACCTTCGTCGAGATCCGAATCTTCAGAGTTGCGTTTAATTCTTTCCAATAAATCCCATTTGAATTCAATAGTCTTCATCATAAAAGAGCAAGTACAAGAAGTATCGAGCATGGAGCGATTATCGAGAGAAAGTCGAGCCTAAATTTTTCGAATAATAATTTCTCTTGAGAGCTCATGATTGGGGCATGAATATAACATTGACTTAAGCCTCCCCCAAGCTTGAGCGATGCTTTCTCCTTAGCGAGGCCAAAAATTATATATATAATTACGATCACGATGAACAAGATGCATAGGATAAAACTTCTGATGAAATTCCAATTTCAATCGGTTGTAGTTCCATGATCCCATACCATCACATATCCTAAACCATGTCAATGCCTTTCTCTTCAAAGATAGAGGGAATACCTTCTTCTTGATAACATCCTCGGGCATACCTGCAAGCTTAAATAATCCACAAACTTCATCCACATAGATTAGGTGCAAATCGGGACGTAATGTTCCATCACCCATGAAAGGATTAGCTAGCGGTTTCTCTATATTACCCGAAGGAATTTCAAAGTAAACATTTTTAGTAGGTTCAGTAGGTTGAGAAGCAACTCTTTTCTCTACTGGTCGGGGTGAAGATACCCCGAACAAGCCCCTCAAAGGATTATGTTCCATAGTAACAAGTGACAGTAAATTTCAGCACACTATATAAATGTTTCCTTACCAAATTCCACCTACCAAAGGCACTTCACTCCCCGACAACAGCGCCAGAGAAGAGTCTTGATGACCCACAAGTGTAGGGGATTTATCGTAGCCATTTCGATAAGTAAGAGTGTCGAACCAAACGAGGAGCAGAAGGAAATGATAAGCGGTTTTCAGCAAGGTATTCTCTGCAAGCACTGAAACTGTCGGTAATAGATAGTTTTGTGATAAGGTAATTTGTAATGGGTAGCAAGTAATAAAAGAAAATAAGGTGCAGCAAGATGGCCCAATCCTTTTTGTAGCAAAGGAAAAGCCTGGACAAACTCTTATATAAAGGAAAGCGCTCCCGAGGACACATGGGAATTATTATCAAGCTAGTTTTCATCACGTTCATATGATTCGCGTTCGGTACTTTGATAATTTGATATGTGGGTGGACCAGTGGTTGGGTGCTGCCCTTCCTTGGACAAGCATCTCACTTATGATTAACCCCTATTGCAAGCATCTGCAACTACAACAGAAGTATTAAGGTAAACCTAACCATAGCATGAAACATATGGATCCAAATCAGCCCCTTACGAAGCAACACTTAAACTAGGGTTGAAGCTTCTGTCACTCTAGCAACCCATCATCTACTTATTAATTCCCAATGCCTTCCTATAGTCCCAAACAATGGTGAAGTGTCATGTAGTCGACGTTCACATGACACCACTAGAGGATAGACAACATACATCTCATCAAAACATCGAACGAATACCAAATTCACATGACTACCTATAGCAAGACTTCTCCCATGTACTAAGGAACAAACGTAACTACTCACAAATCATATTCTTGTTCATAATCAGAGGGGTATTAATATTCATAATGGATCTGAACATATGATCTTCCACCAAGTAAACCAACTAGCATCAACTACAAGGAGTAATCAACAGTACTTGCAACCCATAGGTACCAATCTGAGGTTTTGAGACAAAGATTGGATTCAAGAGATGAACTAGGGTTTGAGATAAGATGGTGCTGGTGAAGATGTTTATGGAGATTGAACCCCTCCCGATGATAGGATCGATGGTGATGATGATGGTGATGATTTCCCCCTCCCCGAGGGAAGTTTCCCCGGCAGAACAGCTCCGCTGGAGCCCTAGATTGGTTCTGCCTCGTGGCGGCAGTGTTTCGTCCCGTGAGCTTGCTTATGCTTTTTTTCTCCACGAAAGACTCCATATAGCCAAAGATGGGCATCAGAGGGCTGCCAGGGGGCCCATGAGGCAGGGGGTGCGCACAGGGGGTAGGGTGCGCCCCCACCCTCGTGGACGGTGGGTGGCCCCCCTCTAGTACTTCTTTCGCCCAATATTTGTTATATATTCTGAAACGTGCTCCCGTGAAGTTTCAGGACTTTTGGAGATGTGTAGAATAGGTCTCTAATATTTGCTCTTTTTCCAGCCCAGAATTCCACCTGCCGGCATTCCCCCTCTTCATGTAAACCTTGTAAAATAAGAGAGAATAGGCATAAGTATTGTGACATAATGTGTAGTGATATAAAATCATGATTCAAAATGGACGTATCAGGTGGATGATAACTGGACGCCCTGGTCCGAGCTTTCGCTTCCGATGATGATGCTGTGGTGGTCGCAGCGGATGAAGGCCACATGGTCGATGATGGTGAAGATAACGCTGGCGACGATGCCGGTAGAATGTTCGGGAGTGATTCGGAAGATGTTGTGAGCAACATGTCCGATTGAGCCCCGCTCCTTGTTTTGAAACTGTGCGCAAAAAGCTTGGGCATGGCCCCCGACGATGTGAGTGCATTTTGGGGAGGGGGAGCCCCTCATGTAATCAGACTAATGTTTTATTCCCTGAGCCAGACTTAAGGCATGCTTTAGCGAGTTCTCAAGTTCCTCCGCGAGCTGGCCACAATAACTTACCTCAATCCGGGCGGGCCCCAGACTAGCCTTGTAGTCGTCGACGTGTAGTTCTCCTGAGGGAAGTCCTCTGCGGACTTGCGAGGTTTCGGGCTTCTATGGAGCCCGTTTGTTCACCCGAGAGGGCCTTGCGAGAGAGAGGCGTTAGATCACGGTGAGGTGCGCGCGCGTACCACGCTCAGCCCCCGCTCGTGAGGCGCTCATGAGGAAGGGGCAGCAGGCACCGACCTCGAAACAAGGCACGGAGCCGGAAAACTCAAGAAATCAAAACGAACAAGAAAAGATGCCCCCCATGCTTTGCCAATGAAAATACGACTACGAGTTCAAATCCAAAAGGCGGTAAATCAAGCTACAGAAAAGGGGTTGAAAGCAAATGGCCGCGTTCGGCACCTATCCAGTCTTCTTGTCTTCTCACTAGCGCGGAGCCTAGTGCTTTTGCTGGCTGTGAGCTTAGTCATTGGGGGACAGTGTCGACGGCCAGCGCTGAGCAATGTGCTTCCACTAGGACGTGGGTGGGAGCCCCCTAGGCTCGAGGGCGGGTCTCCGGAGACTTTGGGGCGTGTACAGCCCCACTCATTATTATGTGAGAGTGTCCCAGGCGGAGACCTTCACATGCGCGAACCTTGCTTCATATCGCCAGACGAGGGCCCCACCTTGCGCCACCCTCGACCACCGTTGGGGCGTCCGAAAACCAGGACGAGGCCAAGGGGCAAAGGGGACGCCAGCGGCGCCCTCGGCGACCACGGGCCCTCCGCCGGGGGGAGGGCTCGCCGGCGCCTCCCCGGCAGAGGACCTACCTCCGGGTGACGCCTTGCCCCCGTGACATGAGGGATGGCCTTGCTCCGGACCCCTTCCGTGCAGCCCCTAGTGCGCCTCCCCTGACTGGAATGGGGCTGCAACGCTGGGGTCGCTGTCCGCCGCTGCGGCTTGGTCCACCCGCGACCCATGGTTAGTGTAAGCCTGCTCCCGAGATATCAGTGGTACCCTACGGTGGTCGTCGTCGGCGGGGTCGGCGAGGCTCCTGGGTGGCTCGTAGAAGGCCTCGGCTTCCAGCATCTCTTCTTCCCAGCCCGGCTCGTGGAACGTGCAGGGGTCGTCCTTTGGCGTGTACTCCTGATCCACCATGCGGGGCAAATAGCCTTCCTGAGCTGCCTCGCTGGAACCTCCGCCGAGGCGCCTTGTGCCACACGGCGCCGAGCCCGGTGAGCCTTCCTGGTGGCTGTGGGGCGGCGCATGGTTGGGACCGTGAGGTGCAACGCCCGCACCTAAACCACCCAGGGGAGGCAAGGGCGTGGCCGGATGTCCGGTACCGCCGGTCGTGCTAACGCTGGCGAGCCCTCCTGTTGCACCTGGGAGCGTGTGGGCGCAACTAGGCCCGTCGCACGACCTGGCTACAACCTGAGATGTAAGTAGGGAGCAGAAAGGTGGCGTACCCCTGGCTGCAACATCCAATAGCTTGGCGAAACATTCCAGCAATGCGTCGCGACCGCTCTCCATCAGCCGGCACCGCAGCAGCTCCCGCGCCACCATGTGCGCGGCTCGCATGTTCGCCTTCCCATCGGGTGTGTGGTGCCGTCGCTGCGGCATAGCTTGCGGATCTTGCAGTGGCCCTCGCACGCCGCGGCTTGAGGGCGGCGGATGTTGATCCGCGCTGCCTGCGCCCGCTGGTGTTGGGTGGCGCATGGGCCGCCTGGAGTGCGGAGTTGAGGTCTTCTGGAGCGGTCAGAGGTGCTCGAGCTGGTTGGGCCGCCCAGCAGTTGGCCTGGGCCCTTGGATCGTCAGACATCGGAGACGCGGGGCGACGGCAGGTCGGTCGATGGGGAGAAAAACCTCGATGCACCCCTACCTAGCGCGCCAAATGTCGGATTACGGGTTCTGGCAAACCCTTGAGGTTCGAGCACTGGGGTACGCACGAAGATCTCTTTCCCCCTGGCTCACACTCTTGCAACGATCACAAAGCCTAACTCGCCGAACACGAGGAATAAAGGACATGAGAGTTTACACTGGTTCGGGCCACCATTGCGGTGTAATACCCTACTCTAGTGTGGTGTGGTGGATTGCCTTGTAGGCTGGGGATGAACAAGTACAAGGGAAGAACAACCTCCTGAGGAGAGGTGTTCTTGAGCTCGATGAGCTTGTGTGGTTGGGGATGATCTGAATGATCCGTCTCCAGATGAGTCGATCTCTGACTACGGTGGTGGCTAGCCCTATTTATAGAGGCACGGATCCTCTCCCCAAATATTAGGCGGGAAGGGATCCCACAATGGCCAATTTGAAGGGGGACAACGAGTACAAGTAATCCTGACAAAAGGTGGTCTTCGCGTGCCAAAGGCTCTGGTGGTGATGCCGCTGTGGGCTCTATGATGACCTCCGTCTTGCCGTCCTGTTGGTCTTGGTCTTGTTGCACTGATATGGATACCTTTGCCTAACACCTCAGGGCTCCTCGCCTGTGCCTATCTCTTTAGCACCAAAGAGGAAACTGGCGCTCTGTGCCCGCTGGCGCCCGCCTGGCCTTGGTCGTCATGGCTCACGTCACGGGAACCACACGAGGTTCCCCTTGCCTTGATCTCTCTGCTCCTCGCGAGCCAGCGTAGTGAGGCTGCCCCCGAGGAGGTCTTGTGTCGTCCGCCTCGTGAGGCTTGGCCCCTCGCGAGGGTCTTGAGCGTTGGTTAGTGAAGATGGGTCGTGCCAATCCGCTGGTGGAGCCACGCCTTGGTCCGCAGGCAGGCAAGTCATGGTACCCCCGTTCCTAGGACGCCGACATATATCAATTATTCAGGTCTAAAACTAATCCCGACGGTAGATGTAGAGGTAGCATGCCAACGGCGATCACATCAACCTTGGAAACATTTCCGACGCGCATTGTCACCTCATCCTTAGCCAATCTTCGTTTAATCCGTAGCCCTGTTTCGAGTTGCAAATATGAGAAACAAAACCAGTATCAAATACCCAGGTGCTACTGCGAGCATTATTAAGGTACACATCAATAATATGTATATCAAATATACCTTTCACTTTGACATCCTTCTTATCCGCCAAATACTTGGGGCAGTTCCGCTTCCAGTGACCAGTCCCTTTGCTGTAGAAGCACTCAGTTTTAGGCTTAGGTCCAGACTTGAGCTTCTTCCCTTGAGCAACAACTTGCTTTTTATTCTTCTTAAAGTTCCCCTTCTTCCCTTTTCCCTTTTTATTGAAACTAGTGGTCTTGTTAACCATTGACCTTGATGCTCCTTCTTGATTTCTACCTCCGCAACTTTAAGCATCACGAAGAGCTGGGGAATTGTCTTTTCCATCCCTTGCATATTATAGTTAATCACGAAGCCTTTATATCTTGGTGGTAGTGATTGAAGAACTCTATCAATGACACTGTCATCAGGAAGATTAACTCCCGCTGAGTCAAGTGGTTATGGTACCCATGAAGGAAGTATGCCCTACAGGCAATAATAAAGTTGTTATTTATATTTCCTTATATCATGATAAATGTTTATTATTCATGCTAGAATTGTATTAACCAGAAACTTAGTACATGTGTGAATACATAGACAAACAGAGTGTCACTATTTTGCCTCTACTTGACTAGCTCGTTGAATCGATGATGGTTATGTTTCCTAACCATAGACATGAGTTGTCATTTGATTAACGTGATCACATCATTAGAGAATGATGTGATTGACTTGACCCATCCGTTAGCTTAGCACGATGATCCTTTAGTTTGTTGCTATTGCTTTATCCATAACTTATACATGTTCCTATGACTATGAGATCATGCAACTCCCGAATACCGGAGAACACTTTGTGTGCTACCAAACGTCACAATGTAACTGGGTGATTATAAAGGTGCTCCACAGGTGTCTCCGATGGTGTTTGTTGAGTTGGCATAGATCGAGATTAGGATTTATCACTCCGATTGTCGGAGAGGTATCTTTGGGCCCTCTCGGTAATGTACATAACTATAACCCTTGCAAGCAATGTAGTTAATAAGTTAGTTACGGGATGTAGCATTACGGAACGAGTAAAGAGACTTGTCGGTAACGAGATTGAACTAGGTATTGAGATACCGACGATCAAATCTTGGGCAAGTAACATACCGATGACAAAGGGGACAATGTATATCGTTATGCGGTTTGACCGATAAAGATCTTTGTAGAAGATGTAGGAACCAATATGAGAATCCAGGTTCCGCTATTGGTTATTGACCGGAGACATGTCTCGGTCATGTCTACATAGTTCTCGAACCCATAGGGTCCGCACGCTTAACGTTTGATGACGATCGTATTATGAGTTTATGTGTTCTGATGTACCGAAGATAGTTCGGAGTCCCGGATATGATCACGGACATGACGATGAGTGTCGAAATGGTCGATACATAAAGATCGATATATTGGACGACTATATTTGGACATCGAGATGGTTCCGGTTTAGATCGGGCATTTACCATTGTACCGGGAGGTTACCGGAACCCCCCGGGAGGTACATGGGCCTTATTGGGCCATAGTGGGAGAGAGGAGAAGGGAGAAAAGGAGGGGGCGCGCCCCCAAGCCCAATCCGAATTGGGAGGGGGGCTGGCCCCCCTTTCCATCCTCCTTCCTCCCCCTTCCTTCTCTCCTAATCCAACTAGGGAAGGGGGGATCCTACTCCCGGTGGGAGTAGGACTCCCCTATGGGTGCGCTTAGGAGGCCAGCCCCCTCCCCTCCTCCACTCCTTTATATATGGGGGAGGGGGCACCCCATAGACACACAAGTTGATCATTGATCTCTTAGCCGTGTGTGGTGCCCCCTCCACCATAATGCACCTCGGTCATATCGTAGCGGTGCTTACGCAAAGCCCTCTTCCGGCAGCATCATCATCACCGTCATCACGTCGTCGTGCTAACAAAGATCTCTCTCGACACTCTACTGATCGTGAGTTCGTGGGACGTCACCGAGCTGAACGTGTGCAGATTGCGGAGGTGCCGTACCTTCAGTGCTAGGATCGGTCGATCATGAAGACATACTACTACATCAACCGTGTTGTCATAATGCTTCTGCTTACGGTCTACGAGGGTACGTGGACAACACTCTTCCCTCTCGTTGCTATGCATCACCATGATCTTGCTTTTGCGTAGGAATTTTTTTTGAAATTACTGCGTTCCCCAACAACCCAGATATTCTGAGTATGTGTTTACTGACAGAACTGTTCTCCTCCATTTTGCAGCTATAGAACATGTTGGAGACTTCATATCACTCAATTCGGGCATTTGCTTGAAATATTAACTTCAACTCCTGGAACATCTCATATGCTCCATGACGTTCAAAACATCTTTGAAGTCCCGATTCTAAGCCGTAAAGCATGGCACACTGAACTATCGAGTAGTCATCAACTTTAGTCTGCCAGATGTTCATAACGTCCGAAGTTGCTCCTACAGCGGGTCTTGCACCTAGCGTTGCTTCCAGAACGTAATTCTTCTATGCAACAATGAGGATAATCATCAAGTTATGGACCCAGTCTATGTAGTTGCTACCATCATCTTTCAACTTAGCTTTCTCTAGGAACACATTAAAATTCAAGGGAACGGTAGCTCGGGCCATTGATCTACAACAACATAGAAATGCAAGAAAACTATCAGGACTAAGTTAATGATAAATTAAAGTTCAATTAATCATATTACTTAAGAACTCCCACTAAGATAGACATCCCTCTAGTCATCTAAATGATCACATGATCCATATCAACTAAACCATGTCCGATCATCATGTGAGATGGAGTAGTTTTCAATGGTTAACGTCACTATGTTGATCATATCTACTATATGATTCACGTTCAACCTTTCGGTCTCCGTGTTCCGAGGCCATATATGCATATGCTAGGCTTGTCAAATTTAACCCAAGTATTCTGCACGTGCAAAACTGGCTTGCACCCATTGTATGTGAACGTAGAGCTTATCAGACCTGATCACCACGTGGTGTCTCTGCACGACAAACTATAGCAATAGTGCATACTTAGGGAGAACACTTATACCTTGAAATTTAGTGAGGGATCATCTTATAATGCTACTGTCGTACTAAGCAAAATAAGATGCATAAAAGATAAACATCACATGCAAACAAAATATGTGACATGATATGGCCATCATCATCTTGTGCCTTTGATCTCCATCTCCAAAGCACCGTCATGATCTCCATCGTCACCGGCTTGACACCTTGATCTCCATCGTAGCATCGTTGTCGTCTCGCCAACTATTGCTTCTACGACTATCGCTACCGCTTAGTGATAAAGTAAAGCAATTGCATGGTGATTGCATTTCATACAATAAAGCGACAACCATAAGGCTCATGCCAGTTGCCGATTACTTTTACCAAACATGATCATCTCAGAAAACAATGAATACCTCATCACGTCTTGACCATATCACATCACAACATGCCCTGCAAAAACAAGTTAGACGTCCTCTACTTTGTTGTTACAAGTTTTACGTGGCTGCTACGGGCTTCTAGCAAGAACCGTTCTTACCTACGCATCAAAACCACAATGATTTTTTGTCAAGTGTGTTGTTTTAACCTTCAACAAGGACCAACCGTAGTCAAATTCGATTCAACTAAAGTTGGAGAAACAGACACCCACCAGCCACATGTGTGTAAAGCACGTCGGTAGAACCGGCCTCATGAATGTGGTCATGTAATGTTGGTCCGGGCCTCTTCATCCAACAATACCGCCGAATCAAAATAAGACGTTGGTGGTATGCAATATGACTATTATCGCCCACAACTAATTGTGTGGGGGATATAACTACTGGGTATGAACCGCCCAGGAGGGGCCGGGTCGTACCCCATGCGACTTATCAATGAAGATGGTGGGTCATAGCAAGCCCATTGACGGCCCAAGACCCAGAGGCGACTTGAGGCCCAAGAAGATGAGCCGCCACATGTATAATTTGTATTGTAAGGCAAGCTTAGTTAGTCACCAAGCCGGACACGTTGTGTATGAGCCGGCCGGGACTCTATAAAATGATGGGCATCAACCCGTGTATATAAAGGGGTGACCCGATGGTGGGTTAAATCAAGTAACAAACAATTGAGAGCTAGGTCAAGCGTATTCGCTCCCTGGTAATTGAAACCCTAGCAATACAACACAAAACATGAGTAGGTTTTTACCTCATTGAGAGGGGCCGAACCTGGGTAAACTCTCTGCGTCCTTTGTCCCATTTAACCCCTTCAAGCTAAACTAGTTGTGATGGTTCCACGACTAAGTCCTTGCGCTAGGACATCTGCTGTGTCAAGTCCACGACAGTTGGTGCCCACCATGGGGCCAGCGCACGGTGGTTTCGAGTTCTTGAAGGGCAACTTCGCAGGGATCAAGGGATACGCTGTGGGTCGGATGACCAAGAGTCATTGCGGCAAGCTCTACATCGACGATGCTGGCTGGGGCCCCGAGGCCGGCTCAATTGAGTACAGGTACCGGGTCCCCTTCGCCGGAATCCACGTCTTCATCGGCAAGATCGGTGAATCGGGCCCTTAGCCGGACATCTGCACCGACATCATCGAGACGGCTCAGCGTGCACAACCCGCCAGGGTTCAAGCCGCTGTAAAGCGTGCTTTTGTTGGTTTCATCCATGGGGCGGACTTTGAGGATGGATCTACGTTTGATGGTGAACCGGCCATCGACTCGGATGGTGAATCGTCAACTGGTGAAACCAATTCAATGTATCATCTTCAGGACGGCCAGCTTCAGGGCTGTTCCGATGGTGATAGTATTCCAGACCCCTATGAGCCGCCGAACAGGGTTGCGATCTTCATGGCCAGTACACAGCCCACGCTTGGCTCAACGACCGTCGTGGCCATGACCTCCAGCTCAACGGCCGCGGCGACGGTTGGTGCTAGCGGTTCTGCACGCCCGTCGGCTCAGGTTTTGACAGAGTTATTGGAGGCTTTGGCGACTTAGATGGGGGTGGAGGTGACCCCAGACACCCAGGAACAGCATACGGTGGATGCTGCGAAGTTATGAGATGAGATAGCTCAAGCCAAGGAAGAGCTGGAGGCTGAGAACGCTAGGATGGCCACGGAGTGAGCTGCTTTGGATGCTTAGGTACAATGGATTCAGGCGGAGTCGTTCGGGCTTACCTTAGGTCAAAATTCTTCAAATGCCATCATGAGAAGGAGATACCAGAGTCGCTTACCTCTGGAGTACGATGCGAGAAACCTTTTTAACACACCGGAGGCAGGGACCAGTGACCCGCCCATGGTGAACCAGGCGGTTGATGCTCCCGTGACTGGAGCGCCGGTTCAACCACATCTGTGGATCTGCCTCGTTTGGATGTGGCTCCGCCTCAGCATGTTCCGACACCGCCAGGTCATTATTCTAACCCTTTGGATAACATTATTGCTGCGGTGTCATGATTGGCGGCTCTTCCAGTTGAAGGCGAGTCTCCAGCTGCGATAGAGACGCGAAGGGCCAGAGAACTTCTTCAGACGACTGTGGCTCAACAGGCGGCTTATTCGTATAGCCGTGAACGGATTCACTCAACCCCTCGGCCAAGCCGGAGTTATAGCAAGCACATTGAGTCGCCATCAGTTTCAAGCAGTGAACAACACCATAACCAACCTCGTCGGCATGACCCGACGCGCAGTGGTGTTGATGCTCAGACCTTGGTGGATCAGGGCAGGGCTCATCGGGAGGCAAAGCTGGCGGCTCAGCTAGCGGCTCAACAGCAATCTCCGATTTATCCGTCAACATCTGTGGAGGTAGGAGTGACATCTAGAACATTGGGTGTGCCATGTTTAGTGCCGGCTCTACGCAATGAGCGTTTGCCTAAGGATTTCAAGGGCCCTCGTAAGGTGCCTAATTATATAGCGGATCAGCCTCCAGAGGTGTGGATTGAGAGCTATGAGATGGCCATGGAGATGCTGGATGTTAGTGATGGTCCATGTGCTAAGTATTTCACCATGATGTTGGATGGGCCTGCTCGTACTTGGTTGAAAGGGCTACCAGCTAACTCCATTAGATCATGGGCGGAGTTGAAAGCCCGTTTCATCGAAAATTTTAAAGACACGTGCAAGCAGCCTCTGTCGATCCTGGATTTGGATTCTTGTGTCCAAGGTGAGGGCGAGTCAACAACCAATTGGGTGTGCTGGATTTCAGCTGTTATACACTCATCGGACAGTATCAACGTCGGTTCAACAGTCCTGATGTTGGAGAAGAATTGCCGTTTCCTTCCCCTTAAGCAGAAATTGGGGCGGCTTAATTAAACGTCACTGCAATGATATGGGAGAGCTCATGGCATCTCTCATCAAATACGCCGATTCTGATAGTACTAAAGACCCTGAGTCTGATGTGGAGAAGGCTGGTAAGGGGAAGAAGAGTGGCAATGCAAAGGGGAAGCATCATAATACAGTGTGATGGCTTTAGATTTTGTGGCTAATACCAATACGCAGAATAATAATCAGCATCGCAAGGGAAAGCCGCGCCAGCTTGGAGGGCCAAAATTTAACATGGAGGCGATGATGAATCAGCGTTGCCCAAAGCATGGTACGCATGAGAAGCCAGCCAATCATCTATGGAAGGATTGCTTCATCATGAGGGAGTATATGAATTCCATTTTTTTCCAGAACAATCATGGCCCAAATGGCGGCTCAGGGTCCAGCTCTCACATACCTGGTTTTGGTTGCGGCGACTCAAACTCTAGTTTCTAGGGCCAAGGCAATCAAGGTGGTTTTAATCAGCAGTCTGGTCAAGGGAATCAGCAGCAGCAATCTGGTTATCAGAGTAATCCGAAGTAGTTGAACAGTGGAAAGTATCATGTGTTCACCATGAGTTTATGTAAATGAGACCAGAAGATTCATAAAAGGGCGATGAACGCAGTTGAGCCGGCGGTTTCCCGTTACTTGCGATGGTCTGAACATCCTATTCTTTGGAGACGTGAGGATCACCCGCCCCGGGTCGACAATCTGGGTCACTTGGCTTTTGTGGTTGCACCTCAGGTTCGAGGTTACAAATCACTAAGGTGCTCATGGATGGAGGCAGCAACATCAATATCCTTTACTGCAAAACTTTTCGTCGTATGAGTTTGACTGACAAGGATCTTAAGTCATCTGTTTTTCATGGTGTGGTGCCCGGTAAGTCAGCATATCCGGTAGGCAAGATAGCTTTGGAAGTGGCTTTCGGTGATGATCACGATTCCAGAGTTGAGAGATTGACCTTTGAGGTGGTTAAGATCAAGATCCTTTATCACACTTTGTTTGGGCGGCCGGCTTATGCTAAGTTCATGGCGAGGCCTTGTTATGTTTATCTGCAGCTTAAGATGCGAGGTTATAAGGGTACCATCACAGTACATGGGAACCAAAAGATAGCTTTGGAATGTGAAGAGGGCGATGCTGCCTATGCTGAGTCTATTTGAGCAACAAAAGAGCTGAAGTTTTACAAAGATAATGTTGACCTAGCGGATATGACACCTTTGAAGAAGCCAACCACAGGGCATGACCCTCTATTGAAGTTTAAGTCAGCAGATGACACTAAACTAGTTGATTTTGTTCCCGTCGATTCATCTAAACAGTTTAGTATCAGTGCTAATCTGGATCCAAAATAGGAAAGCGCGCTCATCGAGTTCATCCCTGAGAAACGGGACATCTTTGCATGGAAGCCTTCAGATATGCCAGGTGTACCAACAGAACTCGCTGAGCACACTCTCAATATTGATCCAAAGTTTAAACCGGTCAAGCAATTCCTTCATCGCTTTAATGAAGAGAGATGTAAGGCCATTGGTGAAGAAGTGGCGCGGCTCTTGGCAGGTGGGTTCATTGTTGAAGTTTTTCATCCTGAATGGTTGGCTAACCCGGTGCTGGTACTTAAGAAAAATTGTACTTGGCACATGCGTGTGGATTACACAGACCTTAATAAGGCTTGTCCGGCTGATACTTTTGCTCTCCCTCGTATTGATCAGATTATTGATGCTACGGCGGGTTGTGAGCGTTTGAGTTTTTTGGGTGCTTACTCTGGGTATCATCAGATCAAGATGGAAGTTAAGGACCAGGAGAAGACAACCTTCATCACTCCTTTTGGAGCCTTCTGCTATGTGTCTATGCCCTTTGGGCTCAAGAGTGCCCAGGCGACTTACCAGCGGTGTGTTCGAAATTGCCTTCATGGTCAGATTGGACGCAATGCTCATGCTCATGTGGATGACATTGTTGTGAAAATCCAGGAAGAAGGAAACCTTGGTAGATGATTTGAAAGAGACCTTTCACAATCTTCGGGTTTACAAGATGATGCTTAACCCGACCAAGTGTGTTTTTGGTGTGCCAGCAGGCACACTCTTGGGTTTTTTGGTTTCTGAACGAGGCATTGAAGCTAACCCGGAGAAAATCAAGGCTATTACTTCTTTGGCTAAACCGGTGTGCATTAATGATGTTCAGCGTTTGGCGGGTCGTATTGCGGCCTTAAGCAGGTTGGGAGAAAAAGCTATCCCTCTGTACTAGATGATGAAGGAAATAGATCACTTTGTCTAGAGTGATACTGCTGATCAGACGTTTGAAGCCCTGAAGAAACAATTAGCTGAGCCGCCGATCCTTGTCGCTCCTATTGATAAGGAGCCCTTGTTGTTATATGTGGCTGCCAATAGCCGAGCCGTCAGTATGGCGATTGTGGTGGAACAGAAGGAAGCAGGCAAGGAACATCCGATTCAGCGGCCAGTTTATTATATCAGTGAGGTGATCATTGAATCCAAGCAGAGGTATCCGCATTTGTAGAAGCTAGTATATGGGGTGTTCATGGCTAGTTGAAAGCTCAAGCAATATTTCCTTGGTCATCCCATCACTGTGGTTAGTTCTGCTCCCTTAGGGGATATTATTCAAAACAGAGAGGCCACGGGTCGGGTAGCCAAGTGGGCCATTGAGCTTGGACCCCATGGTTTGAAATATACGCCTCGCACAACCATCAAATCTCAAGCACTTGTGGATTTCATCAATGATTGGACAGAGCTGCAGATGCCTGAGGAGAAGCCGGATAGCACATATTGGACTATTCACTTTGATGGATCCAGGCAGTTGGAAGGCTCGGGGCTGGAGTTGTTTTGACTTCCCCACGAGGTGATAATTTTTTTTATGTTTTAAGGTTGATGTTCCCTTCTACTAACAATGCAACTAAGTATGAAGCCTTGCTCCATGGTCTTCAGATGGCTAAGGAGATAAATCTAAGCCCGGTGAGGTGCTTTGGCGACTCAGATTTGGTGGCTCAGCAAGTTTCAGGCACGTGGGATTCTAAAGACCCACTCATGGCGGCTTACCGCCAAGAGGTTCATGCTATTACCGGTCATTTCAAAGGCTATCAAGTGGAACATGTTGATCGCAGGAAAAATGAGGCGGCTGATGCTTTGAGCCAGCTAGGGTCCTAGCGTAAGCCGGTGTCACCTAATGTTTTCTTTGATATTCTGCATAACCCTTCGTCAAACTGCCTATGGAGGAGGATCTTGCTATTCCTAACCCGGGGGCGCAATTGTTGGCGGCTCTTCATGTTATTCCTGATTGGACAGTTCCATATTTGGCTTATATGACCCGGGGCGAGTTACCTGAAGATGAAACTTTGGCCAAGCAGATAACCCGGTGGTCTAAGTCAATGACTATTGTCAATGGAGAGATGCATTGTTGCAGTGTCATAGGGGTGTTTCAATGTTGTGTTTCTCCAGAGGAAGGCCGTGAGATTCTATGAGAGATTCATGAAGGAGATTGTGGACACCATGCCAGCTCTAAGTCCCTCGTAGCCAAGGCTTTTCGTCATGGATTTTATTGGCTGACGGCTCATGATGATGTAGAGGATTTGGTCGGTAAATGTGATGGTTGTCCAAAAATTTCACGACGAGCTCATGTGCCATCTCAAGAATTGAGGATGATTCCAATTACTTGGCCATTTGCAGTCTGGGGGATAGATATGGTTGGACCTTTCAAAAGGTCCAAAGACAAAAAGACTCACCTTTTGGTGGCGGTTGACAAATTCACAAAGTGGGTTGAGGCAAAGCCGGTCAGTAAGTGTGACGCGGCAATAGCGGTTCAGTTCATCAAAAAGGTGATTTTCCAGTTTGGATTTCCTCACAACATTATAACTAATAATGGCACCAATCTGTCCAAGGGTGCTATGAAAGAATTTTGTCAACGAGAGCATATTCGTCTTGATGTATCATCAGTGTCTCACAACAGTCCAATGACCAAGCTGAAAGAGCCAATCAAGAAATTTTGAGAGGCATCAAGCCCCGGCTTATGGTCCCTTTGCAGAGGATGCCGGTTTGTTGGGTGAAGGAATTACCCTCAGTGTTATGGAGTATCAATACTACCCCCAATAGATCTACGGGTTACACGCCTTTCTTTCTGGTTTACGGAGCAGAGGCGGTTCTCCCTAGTGACATCCGTCACGATTCACCCCTTGTGGCGGCTTATGTTGAAGCTGATAATGAAAAATCATGCCAGGATGCTCTTGACCTGTTGGATGAGGAGCGCGACCGTGTGGCGGCTCGTTCGGAGATTTATCAGCAAGATCTGCATCGTTATCATAGCCGCCGGGTTAAAACCAGGACCTTTCAAGAAGGCGATTTGGTGCTCCGACTCATCCATGATCAAACTGAGATGCACAAGCTATCCCCACCTTGGGAAGGGCCCTTTGTGGTCAGCAAAAATCAGAACAATGGGTCATACTACCTTATTGATGTTCGAGACCACAAGGACTCATGCATGTCGGAGGAGGAGAACAACCGGCCGTGGAATATTGCTCATCTTCGGCCTTATTACACCTGAGCCACCAGCTCTTGTGATGTACATACTTTGTCCATGTATATATTATGATGAATATAATAAAGCCGGCATCCTAGATAATTCAGGGCCCCTGTCATTTCATTTCTGAGAATATGAGTCTTTATTGTCCCTTCATACGATCACTTGGGGGCTTTCTGCTTATTGAGGATAGCTATGACTACCCTCTAATCCGGCTTATACATATTCAATGAAATATTACTTGGGGGCTCCTATTAATGAACAAGAGCTTTGTTGTCCCTTGTAATAGGCTTGGACGCCAGGTGTATTCACCAAAAATCCGAGTTATCCTGCCTTTGTTTGCCTGCCACTCCGACAATGTAATCTTGGAATGACTCGCCGTACTCTTGACAATCAATCTTATAAAGACCTTGAATTTGTTAAGGTTAAAACGGCGATTGGTCATGTGAGGTCCGGCTTAAGGGTTTGAATTAAGGTTTAGCTCAGCGGCTGTGCGGCCCTTGAATAGAACTTGACATTGAGGCTTGGCAGCCTATGAATGCCTTGTTTTTCTGATTTATATTTGCTTTAAATATTTTTTGAGACTCATCTTTTGTTGCCATATTGATATATGGTTGAAAAAACTGATTAGGGCCTTGTTACCTTAATGGTTCATATATGAATCTATCCGGCGTTTTGTTAACCCGGCTTGGCTTTGGAATTTAAGTTGCCAGTGTATGATGATTAAGTGCTTGGAGTACTAGCTCTAAGCTTTGGGATGTTACCCCTTGCTGCATATGGCATTGAAAGCCAGCAGTATGAATAAATTGAACAGGGCATTGTGCTCTCAATCTTTGGGTTGTTACCCTTACCGCATGTCGCATGATAAGCCGACAGTCTGAACAAATATCGCATGTATTATAATTTATTCTGTTGTGATTATATGAGGTTTTTGATAAAACGATCCTGGTTATGGACTAATTAGTCATCAGTGGTTTTTATATGGGGTATTGTGACCGCGCTGGGGTAAACCGCCAGGGCACTTGTTATCTGCTTATGTGCAGGGAAAGATGATAAGCATGGTCTGCATAATTGATGATATTATAAGCATAAGCGGCAGATCTTCAAATGACAGATCGACAGTGTTATGCAAATAAAATGTGCACGAGGGCACGACGGATCATTGTTTAACTAGCCTATTACATGGCTCCGTGAGCCCAAATGATTAAGTGTTTTTCAGGCAATATTTGATGATGCAGATTATGAGCTGCCCAACAGATCAATTCTCCTGGTCTTGACGGCTTGAAGCTTCCGGGTCATCCCGCACCGGTTCTTCTTCTCCCTCCATTGTCTGGAAGTTAGGCGATGACCAGTTGATGCCAGTCAAAGCTTGAAATTCAGCTTCATCATCGATAAGCTCAAACGGATCGATTTCGGGGGCAAAAGTATGCTGACGAATTGGAGGGATAAGGTCCACAATCTTGTAAGCCCGGGTGGGCATTTTCTGGTTTTCTGCGTATAAGCCGCCTGATATTTGGACAGATCTGTTTCTTCAGCAATCAGGCTCGCTAATGGACGTATCTCCTTCACACAAGAAGCAAAATCTTTCTTGTCAAAGGGAGACCCGTCCTCTTTGAAGCTGGGGCAGCTAGTGGCTAGCTCGGCCGGATCTAATTCTGCATACCATGCCTTCGCCCGGCTTAAAGCCGTAATGGCACCGGCTCTAGTGGCTGACCGCTTGATCTCTTCAATTCTAGTAGGTAGGACAAAAAGTTTTCTTAGGACATCGCTGAGAAGAGATGGTGCTTGATTGGTTGGGGAGATGGTGGCTAGTGTGCGCTGGGCACCAGTATATAGCTGCTCTACTAGCGTGTAAACCTCCTTGAGTTTTATCAGCACCTCTTTGCCAAGATTGCTGCTCCTGGGGCCTGCATAACATATTATGATTAAGTTACCAGGCGGCTTACAAAATGGAGGGTGGAAAGTCATTACAATGTTAAGGTCTTACCAAAAATAGCAGAGGTCATCTGTGTGATATGACGCTTCAAGCCAGTAAGTTCTGTGGTGACTTCCTCCAAAGATGCTTCAGCTTTTTCAGCCCTCTGCAATAGGGCAGCCTTCTCTTCAGCCCAGGTGGCTTTCTAAGCATTAAACTCAGTTTTAAGCTTCTCTTTTTCATCCAAGCGAAACTTGAACTTGGAGTCAGCCTTCCGGGTCTCAGTTTCTTGTGCTTCAAGCCGGGTTTTTAAATCGGTCAACTGAGATTGAAATTGACTAGACGCTACCTGCAAGTAGAAGATCGAAACAAGTATGCACAGTTATGATATAGTCGTGTACAAAGAAAAGTCCCAAGCCCTTTGCTAGCAATAGCACTTGGCACTTGGGGGCTAATGGGTGCAAAAAGTTTCTTTATGAAGTAGTGACAGTGATAAGTCCCAAGCCCTTTGGAAGCAATAGCACTTGGCACTTGGGGGCTAATGGATGTAGAAAGTTTCTTTATGAAGCAGTGACAGTGATAAGTACCGGTTTATTCATGACGATTAAACCAGCCCTTAGGGGCAACAAGTGCAAAGTCGATCCTTGTTATATGAAAGTCCCGGCTTAAAATTCATAAGTTTAAGCCGGCCCTTGGGGGCTAATGGTGCAAAGTTGATTCTTGTTATATGAAAGTCCCGGCTTACCTTCATAAGTTTAAGCTGGCCCTTGGGGCTACAGGTTTTGATTTTCGATACATATCTAAAGGCTATCTAAAAGTCTAAAGTATATTTTATTCTATCATATTCAGTAGACTTGGGGGCCGAAGGAATATATCTTCTAGACAAGGCAGAAGTTGATACCTCATATTTGCGGTGCCTGTGTTTGACCATGTCAATATCCAGATCACGGCTGCTATGCACTTGGCTGAGGTAGCCGGAGAGGATTTCATTAATGTTCAGATGTGAATAATTGGCCATGTCAAATTTGACCTTGCGTTTCTCGATCAGTTCCTCCTTGGCAGAATGTTTTGCTAGATCAACATGATTCCCCGGTTCTTGAAAACCAGTGCCGGTGATCAGAACTTCTTTAGTGCTTGATTGGGTTTGGCGGTTCAGCACCCAAAGGATCGACAATTATATGTTCAACAAGGGCACCAGGATTTTATGGTGGCGGGTCATCAGCAAGCTCCTCGGGGTGTTGTACGGAGGCTTCAGAAATTTGTGCTTGCTTATTCTCCGGTTCATGAGTCTTGGGGTCTTCTATTGGCTTGTTTATTTTAGCCTTTTTGCTAGGCTTTGCTATTCCACTACAAGAGGATTGGAAAGGTCAGTATAAGTACAGAGATGTGAAAAAACAAAGATAGTCTGTACCCAGGGGCAGTCTTGAAAGCTGGAAGCTGAGTCTGAGATGGATCGCCAGATGAAGAGTGAGAGGTCCCCTGATAATTTGAATCAGAAGGATTAAGTGGTTGACGAATAAGACCTGCCTTGGGATAAATAGAGTTGGAATTTTGAAGCACCTCATTCCGGTGTTTGTGTGGGGCTGGTGTGTTAGGTAAACCAGAGGAAAGCTCTTTGCCTCCACTGGTCCCAGTTCTGCCCTGGTTCTCATGCTATTGTTGCTTCAAAATAAAGTTGGGAACCCAGTGAGCTGAAGGGTGAGAAAACCTTACTTGCCGGATCACTCGTCGAATTTTCTGTCTTGGCAAAGGCTCTGAGTCGGAGGAAATAATAGTTACCTCTTCATCACCCGCCTGGCTGGTTTCCACGTCATCCTGATAGCAATCAGTGTCAATAAGATAGTTGAAAAAAGAGCTAAGGGAATCAAGGTCTACCTCCGACTCATCATCTTCATCCAGGTTTAACATATCAGAGGCAGTTGATTTATTTTTATTCTTCTTCAGGGCTTTAGTCTTAGCCTTGGCTTTCTTGGCGGCTTTCTCATCATATTTCCTTTTCCAAAAAGCGGATCCAGCCTGCAAGAATTACAATAAATGTTGGTGATTTGTAAAGTTATATGAACAATAAAGTGAAAATTATGAACCGCACAGACTTACATCCAGTGCCGGGTTGAGTGTACAGAAGGGATTGAGCCCCACTTTGCTGCAGCTCTCCAAGCTTTCATTGAGAAGGGTTTTTGTCATATCATTAATTGCTTTATGAGTCAAATGTGTTGAGCTATAGCGTGGCAGATCTTTGGCATCACCCTTATATGTGCACATTAAACTGGGCCGATGGCTCAAAGGTATGATCCTCCAAGCCACCCAGCAACGGACCAGGTCGACACCAGTCAATCCATTGGCCAATAAAGCTCTAACCTTTGAAAAGGCAGGCCTAAGTTTGGCTCTTTTAGAAGTGGTGAGCCATTCAGGGAGAGGGTGCCTTGGGCTGAGCCGTTTTTCACGGAAACCCGACAAAGGATTTTCGTCAGCATGAGAAATATCCTAGCAATAGAACCAGGTCTGATTCCAGTCCTTGTGATGGCTTGGAAGCTGAGCATAAGGAAAGATGGCGTCTCTTCAGCACTGAATGGAGATTCCGCCAAGTTCTAAGTTGGGTCCATCAGTAAACTCATTCTAGCGGTTCAAATAAAGATACTCTCTGAAGAGTTCGACACTGGGTTCCTCTTGAAGATATACTTAGCAAAAGACTTGGAAATTGCAGATATTTGATACAGAGTTGGGTCCGATGTCTTGAGGATGAAGTTGAAAGAAATGCAGAACATCACACAAGAATTTTGACCCGGGCGGTTAGAAGCCCCTGTTCATGTGATCAGTGAAAACAATGATCTCTTTCTCCTGCAGCTGAGGTCTGACTTCATCTGGCTTGGGAGCACACCAGTGAATGACATTTTTTGCTGGTAAAAAGCCGATTTTGACATATTCCTGAAGCATTTCGTCTGTGACGATGGACGGGACCCAGTTGCATGACGTAACTATCTTAGTTATGATTAGGGTGCACGGCCTAAATAAGACGAGTCAAGACGTGAGTGAACCGACAGGTACGTGGCGGGTTACAAATTATTGTTTAAACTGTCGTGGAGAGCTAATGTATATGGATCTATAGCAGTTCAGAAAGTGAAGTAAATTCTAAAACCGGGGAGCTGAATTATGAGGATAAATAAGCAAGCATGGTTAAGCTAGGAGTATATTGCCGGATTATTGAATTTATGAGGCGTATGATGGTGGCTTAAATGGGGCCTAATGATGCATGGCGGGTCACGGTTTATGGTATAAGCCGCCATGGTGATTAAGGTGTGTCAAATCTATCAATGAAAAAATTCTGCTAAGTGACGGACGAACATATTTTACTGAATAGAGGTATAATTTTAGATCTACGGCTATTCGAAAAATGAGATAAATTATAAACCTAAGGTGGCGGCAGCAGAAAAGTTCGTGTGCTCCGATGAGATTTTCTATGAAGAAAAGATATCCTGATTATAAAGACGAATGCTAAACTACTACCACATAAGTTGCATACCCTGTTCAGATCAAAAAGCTATCTTGAGATAAAGGAGAAAATGAAGAATGGTGAAGAACGCCGAGGAACAAAGAAAACCCTAATGCAGATATGAGGCTTGGGGAGATAAGACTTACGGTGCTGATGGGCAGCGCTCGTGCGCCGGCGTTCTCTGGTCCAATCAGGGTGATGCAGCGGCCTGAGTTGACGCTGTGGACGGAGGTCAACGGCAGCAGAGATCGAGCGCGTGCGCGGTATTGTGAAGGAGGAAGACGAAGACAAGGACGCGCGGGGGGGGGGGGTGGAGAATGCTAAAGACCCCCGACCCTATTTATAAGAATTTGAATGTAAGGCATGCGCGGGAATTGAGGAGGCCAAAATCATCATGTGGCTATATGAATGCCTCGATTTTTGGGATGTTTATTAAGGCAAGGATCAGTTAAGATGTTCTGGGCCTCGTGCGGAATTAATACTAAATGACGTCATGGCGGGTTAAGAAGATTCTGTGAGCCGACATCATGGCGGGTTACAGCAAAGTTTATCAAATGAACGATGCAAGATTTTGACAAGTCAGGTATTGAAGATTGATATGAACAAGTTCAAATCAACCTGGGACCTAATGTTGGGGATATAACTACTGGGTATGAACCGCCCAGGTGGGGCCGGGTCATACCATTGGCGATTTATTAATGAAGATGGTGGGTCATAGCAAGCCCATTGATGGCCCAAGACCAAGAGGCGACTTGAGGCCCAAGAATATGAACCGCCACATGTATAACTTGTATTGTAAGGAAAGCTTAGTTAGTCACCGAGGCGGACACGTTGTGTATGAGCCGACCGGGACAGTGTAAGCCGCCGGGCATCAACCTGTGTATATAAAGGGGTGACCCGGCTGCAGGTTAACTCAAGTAACTATCGATTTTTGGGTTCTGGCAAACCCTTGATGTTCGAACAGTGGGGTACGCACGAATATCTCTCTCTCTCTCTCTCTCTCTCTCTCTCTCTCTCTCGCTCGCTCACTCTCGCAACGATCTCTAGGCCTAGCTCGCCGAACCCAAGGAACAAGAGGCTCGAGAGTTTATACTGGTTCGAGCCACCATTGAGGTGTAATACCCTACTCCAGTGTGGTGTGGTGGATTTCCTTGTAGGCTGAGGATGAACTAGTACAGTGGACGAACAACTTCCTGAGGAGAGGTGTTCTTGAGCTTGCTGAGCTTGTGTGTGTGTGTGGATGGCCTCAATGATCCGTCCCTTGCTAAGGGTGTGGCTAGTCCTATTTATAGAGGCCCTGGTCCTCTTCCCAAATGTTTAGGCAGGAAGGGATCCCACAACTACCAATTTCAAAGGGAGACAACTAGTACAAGTTATCCTGACAAAAGGTGGCCTTCGCCTGCCAAAGGATCTGGTGGTGATGCCGCCGTGGGCTCCGCGGTGACCTTCGTCCTGCCGTCCTGCTCGTCTTGGTCTTGTTGCACCAACATGGAAACCTTTGCCTGATGCCTCGGGACTCCTCGCATGCGCCTGCTTCCTTAGCACCAAAGAGGAAATTGGCACCCTACGCCCACTAGCGCCCGCCTAGTGAGGTGCCCCTTGCATAGATATATCCGCTCCTCAGGAGCCAGCCTAGCGAGGCCGCCCCAGAGGAGGTCTTGTGTCGTCTGCCTCACGAGGCTTGGCCCCTTGCGAGGGTCTTGAGTGGTTGTTGATGAAGATGGGTCGTACTAGGCCGCTGGATGAGCCACGCCCTGGGCCGCACACAGTCAAGTCTGGGTACCCCCGTTCCCAGGACACCGACAGTATCCCCTAGGCCCAAGGCGTGCTCGGACTTAGCATCGAGGCGAAGCGAAGGGTCAAGTGCGGAGTGCCGCGGGCTCCAATAGCCTGCAGCCTCGATTGACGCATGGTGATTGATAGGTTGTGGGCGTCTCCGCTTCCCCGTGTTGCCACGGCAACTGCCCGACTTGACGAGACCCTGCTGCATGTAGAAGAAAATCATCATTACCTTAGATCATGGAGGCCGGCGGTTGGCCTCCCTCTGGCTATAAATGAGGGGAGGGGCGGAGCCTCCGTTGCTCATTTCTTCCTCTGTCCCTCTTGCTTCGTCTTCTTCCCCTTGCTGCGACATACATGGCACCGATACGGAGATTCTCCATCATCGAGAAGGGGAAAACCCCTCCTGAAGAACTTGGGCCACTCCCGTCGAAGAAGAGGTCGGTCCGCTCCCACGACATCGTCGTGAGGCTGGAGGTGACGAGGCCTTGCTACGAGTGGCCTCCCACTGGCTACCCACTGCCCTTGTACGATCAGGCGGAAGGCTCAGGAGGAGGAGGCGATGACCGACGCCTCTCGCGCCATGTCCGCGATGACCGTGCCGTGGTGGCGCGCATCACCGCCCCGCAAACCCACGCCGAGGGCTCCTCGCGAGAACTCGTGGTGCGGGCGGCGATGCTGCTGCATACGTGGATCTGACTCCTGTCATTCTTTGCCGAAGTGATGCCGCCCAGGGGACCGCTCGAGTTGTGACTGCAACACGCCGAGTGCGGCACCACAGCAACGGGAGCGGAGGTTGAGGATGTCTCCCAGGGCAAGATCTTCATGACCCGTGGATGGGGCGAGGTCGCCCGCATCTGCCGCGCGGAGGTGACGCTCGCCATCCATTTTGAGTACGAAGACGCCTCCACGATGTTCTTCAAAGTCTTCGACGAGGAAGGCCGCCGCCTAGAGTGCTGCCCTGAAGAGGATCGCCAGGATAGCGCAGGGGCAGGTGTTGGGCCCGCCCATGGTCATGCCAATGATTCCTCCAGCAGCAACGATGGTGCCTGGGAGTCCAGCGACTCTCCCGAGCCTGACGAGACTCCGGAGACGAGCAATGACAGCTACGTGCCCCCCGAGCTCGCGCCGAGCCCAGAGTGCAGCGGCGGCGTCTGCCTGTCGCCGCGAATGATCTGGATGGGGTTGGCGCCGACCCCTAGTGGCCCACTGTCGATGATGGCGCAGCGGCTATACTGGTAGATAGGGCTCCTAGAAACTTCCTTCTTTTGTTCCCTGTGAGGAATCAAGACGAACCCCGTGGGGGTGTGTAAAGAATCTGTAATGCTTTGCATCAATATTATCTTCATTGCAGAATCCATGATCGCATGTCTTGATCTGGCACTGCCCCCCTTTTCGTCCTCGCCGTAGCTTAGTGCTCTACACCGACAGGTCCTAGTCCCTAGGCAGGCTTCAGCCGTCGCTGGTATGCCAGGTCGTGATGCCGTGGTCAAGGCCAGGAGGTGAGCGGCCGAGGTTCGGTAAGAGCTCTTGAGGCACGATGCTAAAGAGGCCCCCCTTAGCGTGCAAGCAGCTCCCTGAAGGTAGAAAAGGCAGGCGGAATTGCCAGAGCGAGGCTGCAGGAGCCAAAAATCCTAAGTTGCGAGCTGAGCTGCTTTGGGTACGTGACTTATCTTAGTGATCACAGATCGGTTCCTTGCGTGGAGACTGGTTCGCGCCCGCTGATGGCAATGCTGCCAGGTTGTGCCCATGCCAGCTTCCACCCTTCATACTTCCCTGAGTGCTCTACGTCCTCGGGTCCCGGCCCTCGAGCAAGCTCAGCCACCGCTGGTTGCCAAGTCGCGATGCCGTGGTCAAGGCCAGGGGTGAGGGCTGGAGAGCCAGTAATAGCTCCTGAGGCGCAATGCTCAGGAGTCCTCCCTTTAACGCCCAAGTGAAAAGCATGAAGGGGAGCAGCTGGTGGGACCTCCTGTAGCTAGGCTCTAGAGGTTCCTGTGGGTTAGTGTGAGAGGGAATGGCCCATAGCTGCGCTTGCCGGCCTGCCATTGCTACTTCCGCGGGAAGATGAAGGCACCGAGGATCTGGTGAGGTGGTGTACACAGAGCAGGCCTCGAGCAAGAGCTCGATCGCACAGGTTTATAAGTGTTGCAGGGACGGACCCGAGCACAAGCACCGTGCCAGCATGTAGTCTCCCATTGCGGGGTGAGCAAGCGATCGATCAGCAGTGCAGGAGGCCGCGATGAGCAAGCACCAGGTGAGCAGTGGTTATGGAGCAATTCATGCAAGAAGGCAAATTAGTTTAGACAGATGCAGGAATGATGCATGCCCCTGGGGCGAACCCGAGCGACCTGGGGATGACGCGGCCCGTGAGGCGCCCCCAACAGAGTATACTAATAAAGCTGCAAAAGGATACACGCCGCAGGGACAGGCCCATGCGACTTGGGGATAATGCTGCCCGATGGGCGCCTGAGGGAGTCCTGGACTAAGGGGTGCTCGGGCGTTCGGCCTGTTATCCATGGGCCAGGCTGATGGGCTGTGAAGACATGAAGATCGAAGATTGTACCTGTGTCCGAATTGGACTCTTCTTGGCGTGGAAGGCAAGCTTGGCAACCGACTATGAAGATTCCTTCTTGTGCAACCGACTCTATGTAAACCCTAGATCCCCTCGATGTCTATATAAACCGGAGGGGATAGTTCGGAAAGGAAACATTCATTACCATAGTAATACAGGTTAGACTCCTAGGGTTTAGCCATCACGATCTCATGGTAGATCAACTCTTGTAACACCCATATTCATCAATATCAATCAAGCAGGATGTAGGGTATTACCTCCATAGAGAGGGCCCGAACCTGGGTAAACATTGTGTCCCCTATCTCCTATTGCCATCGATCCTAGACGCACAGTTCGGGACCCCCTACCCGAGATCCGCCGATTTTGACACCGACATTGGTACTTTCATTGAGAGTTCCACTGTGCCGTCGACGAAAGGTTCAATGGCCCCTTCAATCGTCTATAGCGACGTTGTCCAAGGAGAAACCTTCCTCCCCGGACAGATTTTCGTGTTCAGCGGCTTTGTACGACGGGCCAACTCGCTCGACCATCTGGAGCAGATCGATAGCTACGCCCCTAGCCACCAGGTCAGATTTGGAAGCTTGAACTACGTCGCGGATATCCATGGAGACTTGATCTTAAATGGATTTGAGACCGCAACGATTGTTCCCCTTCGCTCCAAGGAACATGACTTAAATCTGTCATCGGATTACATCCAGGAGATGGTCCCTGTTACTGCAACGACCTTAGAACTAGAGCAGATCGTGCCATCTGAAGCCACAGGGTCCGCGGCGTTGGAGCCTCACACGGACACGGCACCCCGTGGTATCTACATCAATGGAACTCTGGATTCGTTTCCGGCTATAAATTCCGGACCATATACGCTTGCGGACACCGAGCTAGATCGGTTATCGATCCTCGAATTCAATGCCACGGACGTCTTTCAGCACTCACCTTTGGGCGATGTGCTAAACTCTTTAAAGAACCAGTCATTCACGGGAGACTCGCAGCCGAACTATGTCCGGTTCAAACTAGGGGCTGACGACGGAGAATTTTGTTTCCCACCCGCCACCCACTTCATAGCCACTGTCGAGGACTTAAATGACATGCCCACTCCTAGCTCCGCAGACATTGACGGTCCAGACGATGATGCAGATGACGAGCAAGGCCAAGATCCGCCGGTCATCAGGCGCAAGACGGCCACCCCTTCACATGACATGTACATGATCGATACACTTAAAAAGCCTCGCGGCGAAGACACGGGAGATCCAGTTAAAACTCCCAAGTTATAGTCTAAGTTCCAGCGGCCCAAGTCACACCGAAGCCACAATGGCACTGGAGAAAATAGTACTCCGGACGGCGCCGAAAGCAATGAAGACACTGTGGGAGCAACATTCAAACAGGAAAATGGGCAAGCCAGCCCCGACGAACAGGCCCTGCCTAGCGACGAATCGGAGGACGACAACTACCTTCCGCTCTCCGAAGATGAGGAAAGCCTCAGCGATGAAGATTTCATCGTACTCGAAGAGCCCCTCGATCAGGAGCGCTTCAAGGGCAGACTGATAGCTACGGCAAGGAACCTGAAAAAGAAGCAGCAGCAGTTTCAAGCTAACCAAGACCTACTCAATGACAGATGGACCGATGTCCTGGTCGCCGAAGAATATGGCCTCAGTAGCCCAGCGAAAAGCTACCCACAGCACAGATCGCTCTACCAGTCTAATGATGGGGCGTTGGAGCCCATACCATCGTCACACAACACGGCAGGTTGCCGGCAACTTTGTCCGGATAAAAAGGCAACTCAAGCCGAACACCAGACCGCCCCACCTGGCTATAAAGGCAAGAACAACGCTGGCCGTGATTACCCAGACAACCGATAGCGGGACTCGGACAATAGAGCAGGAAGCGCAAGACCGCTCTATGGATCATGAAAACATGCTTCGACACACGATGATGGCTACCTATTCGGATGTGCCACACCTCGCCGCGACCAGGCCAAACACCGCAATGGGACTCCTTCGGAGTTACGCCGCAGTGTGGCCCAACATAGAGGCGCCGCACACCCGCTTTGCTTCACTGATGAAGTAATGGATCATGAATTCCCCAAAGGATTCAAACCCGTCAATATGGAATCATACGACGGGACAACCGATCCCGCGGTATGGATAGAAGATTTCATCCTCCACATCCACATGGCCCATGGAGATGACCTCCACGCCATTAAATACCTCCCACTAAAACTAAAAGGACCAGCTCGGTATTGGTTAAACAACCTGCCTAAAAATTCCATAGGAAGCTGGAAGGACTTGGAAGAGGCCTTCCTCGATAACTTCCGAGGAACACATGTCTGGCCACCGGATGCCGATGACCTAAGTCACATTGTCCAACAGCTCGGCGAATCAGCCAGTGAGCTCTGGACCTGGTTCTTAGTCAAAAAGAACCAAATCGTCACCTGTCCGGACGCAGAAGCCCTCGCGGCTTTCAGACACAGCGTCCGGGACAAATGGCTTGCACGCCACCTCAACCAAGAAGGACCTAAATCTATTATAGCTCTCACTGCTCTGATGATTCGCTTTTGTGCGGGAGAAGATAGCTGGCTCGCTCATAGCAGCAATAGCGCCAGCAACCAGGGCACCTCCAAAATCCGAGACGCCAACGACAAGCCACGGGGAAGCAAAAACAACAGTCACAATGACCACAAAAGATCAGGCGACACAACGGTCAACGCTAGATTCAGCAATCCCAAGCCCGGTCAGCGGAAGAAGCCATCAAAGGCGAATCGAGACGAACCATCCAACCTGGACATGATTTTGGACCGACACCGTCAGATTCAAGGCCACCCCGATAATCCAGCTAATCATACCAACAGAAACTGCTGGGTCTTTAAACAGGCCGGCAAGCTCAACGCCGAACACAGGGGAAGGAAGCCGCCAAGTGACAGGGATGAAAGAAAGGTTCACCAACGAAAAACCGAGGGTCTGAAGCAGTCTCCACCCGAGGATCAACTACCCCTAGAATGGAAATAGCAACCCAGCTTCCGCCGCCCACTCCGTACACCTAAAGTTTGTACCGCGCGTACATCATTACGCACTCAAGAAACCATGGGCATCGGCGGAAGCGCAATACGGACAAGCCTGCGAGCACTCCGGTAACTTTTTCTATATATAATTATTTACTTTCTTTTTTATTTCCTCTTTCGATATCCTTTACAATACAGGTGACGAACATGATAAAAATCAGAAACTGACTGTATCGGAGTCCGGATCCGTACACTCACCTAAGGGTCTATGAAAATCAAGGATTCCCCCCACCGAGGACTGGCGGCGCAGACATGCGACGGGAGGTCCAAAATAACTTTTTGTAGACCACACTCTCTATTTTTCGAGCCTGTTGAGGGAGTCCTGGATTAGGGGGTCCTCAGACAGCCGGACTATATACTTTGGCCGGATTGTTGGACTATGAAGATACAGGATTCAAGACTTTGTCCTGTGTCCGGGTGGGACTCTCCTTTGCGTGGAAGGCAAGCTTGGAAATTCGGATATGTAGATCTCCTCCCTTATAACCGACTCTGTGTAACCCTAGCCCCCTCCGGTGTCTATATAAACTGGAGGGTTTAGTCCATAGGACAACAACAATCATAATCATAGGCTAGCTTCTAGGGTTTAGCCTCTATGATCTCGTGGTAGATCAACTCTTGCAATACTCATATCATCAATATCAATCAAGCAGGAAGTAGGGTATTACCTCCGTCGAGAGAGCCCGAACCTGGGTAAACATTGTGTCCCCTGCCTCCTATTACCATCAGCCTTAGATGCACAGTTCGGGACCCCCTACTCGAGATCCACCGGTTTTGACACCGACATTGGTGCTTTCATTGAGATTTCCACTATGCCATCACGATAAAGGCTTGGTGGCTCCTTTGATCATCGGTAACGATGCGATCCAGGGTGAGGTTTTTCTCCTCGGACAGATCTTCGTATTCGGTGGCTTCGTACTACGTGCTAACTCGCTTGGCCATCTGGAGCAGATCGAGAGCTACGCCCCTGGCCATCAGGTCAGGTTTGGAAGCTTGAACTATACTGCCGACATCCGCGGAGACTTGATCTTCGATGGATTCGAGCCCATGTCAGGTGCGCCGCACAGTCACGACGAGCATGACTTAGCTCTGCCGTCGGACGGTGTTCGGGAGATCACACCTGTGGCTACTCTGGCCCTCAATCCGGAGTAGATCATGCCGCCCGAGGACGGGTGGGTAGACCCCGCCACGGAGGCCGCACACTCAGCGGCGATAGAGCTGAATACTGACTTCACCTCCTATGAGACCTGTGTTACCGGACCTTGGATTCGTCCCCGGCCACAGGCTCCGAACCGCTTGCGTCCGTGCCTATCAAATCTGACTGGGCACCGATCATGGAGTTTACCTCTGCGGATATCTTTCAGCACTCGCCCTTGGGCGACGTGCTAAATTTATTGAGGTCTCTCTCGTTGTCAGGAGACCCTTGGCCGAACTATTTCCGTCTTGAGTGGGAAGCGGACGACGAAATTCATTCCCCACCCACCTGTTGGGGAACGTAGCAGAAATTCAAAATTTTCCTACGTGTCACCAAGATCTATCTATGGAGAAACTAGCAACGAGGGGAAGGAGAGTGTATCTACATGCCCTTGTAGATCGCTAAGCGGAAGCGTTCAAGTGAACGGGGTTGATGGAGTCGTACTCGTCGTGATCCAAATCACCGATGATCAAGTGCCGAACGCACGGCACCTCCGCGTTCAACACACGTACAGCCCGGTGACGTCTCCCATGCCTTGATCCAGCAAGGAGAGAGGGAGAGGTTGAGGAAGACTCCATCCAGCAGCAGCACAACGGCGTGGTGGTGGTGGAGGAGCGTGGCAATCCTGCAGGGCTTCGCCAAGCACCGTGGGAGAGGAGAAGGACTTGGGAGAGGGGAGGGCTGCACCAAAGGCAAAGGTGTGTCTTGAGAGGCCCTCCTTCCCCACTATATATAGGGAGCCCAAGGGGGGGAGCGCCGGCCCTAGGAGATCCAATCTCCTAGGGGGGCGGCGGCCAAGGGAGGTTTCCCTCCCCCCCAAGGCACCTAGGGGTGCCTTCCCCTTGTGGGACTCTTCCTTTCTTGAAACCCTAGGCGCATGGGCCTCTTGGGGCTGGTTCCCTTGGCCCATGTAGGCCAAGGCGCACCCCCTACAGCCCATGTGGCCCCCGGGGGCAGGTGGCCCCACCCGGTGGACCCCCGGGACCCTTCCGGTGGTCCCGGTACAATACCGGTGACCCCGAAACTTGTCCGGTGACCAAAACAGGACTTCCCATATATAAATCTTTACCTCCGGACCATTCCGGAACTCCTCGTGACGTCCGGGATCACATCCGGGACTCCGAACAACATTCGGTAATCACATACAAACTTCCTTTATAACCCTAGCATCATCGAACCTTAAGTGTGTAGACCCTACGGGTTCGGGAGACAGGCAGACATGACCGAGACGTTCTCCGGTCAATAACCAACAGCGGGATCTGGATACCCATGTTGGATCCCACATGTTCCACGATGATCTCATCAGATGAACCACGATGTCAAGGACTTAATCAATCCCGTATTCAATTCCCTTTGTCTAGCGGTATTGTAATTGCCCGAGATTCGATCGTCGCTATCCCGATACCTTGTTCAATCTCGGTACCGGCAAGTCTCTTTACTCGTTCCGTAACACATCATCCCGTGATCAACTCCTTGATCACATTGTGCACATTATGATGATGTCCTACCGAGTGGGCCCAGAGATACCTCTCCGTTTACACAGAGTGACAAATCCCAGTCTCGATTCGTGCCAACCCAACAGACACTTTCGGAGATACCTGTAGTGTACCTTTATAGCCACCCAGTTACGTTGTGACGTTTGGCACACCCAAAGCACTCCTACGGTATCCGGGAGTTGCACAATCTCATGGTCTAAGGAAATGATACTTGACATTAGAAAAGCTTTAGCATACGAACTACACGATCTAGTGCTATGCTTAGGATTGGGTCTTGTCCATCACATCATTCTCCTAATGATGTGATCCCGTTATCAACGACATCCAATGTCCATGGTCAGGAAACCGTAACCATCTATTGATCAACGAGCTAGTCAACTAGAGGCTTACTAGGGACATGGTGTTGTCTATGTATCCACACATGCATCTGAGTTTACTATCAATACAATTATAGCATGGATAATAAACGATTATCATGAACAAGGAAATATAATAATAACTTATTTATTATTGCCTCTAGGGCATATTTCCAACACCACCACCCACTTAATAGCCACTATCGACAACTTAACCGACATGCTTGATTTCGGCTCCGAAGACATCGACGGTATGGACGACGATGCAGGAGAAGAACAGGAATCACCTCCCACAGGGCGCTGGACAGCCACCTCATCGTATGATATATATACATGGTGGACACCCCCAAAGAGAACAACGACGAGGAACGGGAGGATTCAGCGAAGAATAGTCCCCTCGAGAAGCAACCAAAGCGACGACATAGGCGTCGCTCCAAATCCCACCTCAGCAAAAACAACGATAACAACGCAAGAAAGAATGATACCCCGGTCGACTCCAAAGGAAATGACGACCACACAGACCCAGCAATGGAGCAGGGTGAGCCAGCGGATGGCCAACATAGCACAGAGCCGCCAAGGGTAAAGGTCGTCAACCTGTCTCCGGAGAGGAGAACAGTCTGGAGGACGATGCATACATCATCCCGGAAAGGCACTTGGAACAAGAGAACCTCCATAGAAGGCTTATCGCCACCGCGAGGAGCCTAAAGAAACAGAAGCAAAGGCTTAAGGCTGCGCAGAATACGCTCAACAGCAGATGGAACAAAGTGCTTGACACTGAAGAAAAATATGGCGGCAGTCTCCACACAAAGAGCTATCCAAAGCGCAAGATGTTGCCTGAATTCGATGACGAGGCTTTAGAGCCCATGCAGCCGAAAAATAAAATGGCTGATCAGCCGGATCGACCACCCCGTGTCCGCAATAGAGCGGCTAACGATGCCGCACACAAGTCAGCACATGATTTACGTGAAGACCGGCACAAAAAAGCCAGTATGACCAGGTCCATCTACGGATCTAGGAAGCACGCTCCGGCACAGGATCATGGCCGCCCAAATGACTATACTGACCAAATAACAACTCGAAATCAAAACCAAACGCTACACCCGTCTGAAGAATGCCATGACACATCAAAATACATGGGTGCCGCGCACCCCCTATGCTTCACCAATGAGGTGCTAGACCATGAATTTCCAGAGGGATTCAAACCCGTGAACATAGAGGCATACGACGGAACGACAGACCCTGGGGTATGGATTGAGGACTTTATCCTTCACATCCACATGGCTCGCGGAGATGATCTCCACGCCATCAAATACCTGCCCCTCAAGTTGAAAGGACCAGCTCGGCACTGGCTGAAAAGCCTCCCCGAAAACTCAATTGGAAGCTAGGAGGATCTCGAGGATGCTTTTAGGACCAATTTTCAAGGGACCTATGTCTGACCTCCGGACGCAGACGATTTAAGTCACATAATTCAACAGCCAGGAGAGTCAGCCCGAAAGCTTTGGAACATATTTCTCACGAAGAAGAATCAAATCATCGACTGCCCGAATGCCGAAGCCCTAGCGGCTTTCAACCACAGTGTCCGGGACGAATGGCTCGCCAGACACCTCGGCCAGGAAAAACCAAGGACAATGACAGCCCTAACAAGCTTTATGACCCGCTTTTGAGCGGGCGAAGACAGTTGGTTGGCCCGTAGCGGCACCAGCAACCCAGGCACATCGGAAGTCAGGGGTGGCAACGGGAAGCCGCGACGAAATAAAAGCAAGCGTCGAAACAACGAAGACAGCCCAGACAACACGACAGTAAACGCCAGATTCGGGGGCTCTCGACCCGGTCAACGGAAAAAGCCATTTAAAGGTAGCAGAGATGGACCGTCCAGCCTAAACATGATTCTAGACAGATTATCTCAGATTCATGGCACCTCCGACAAACCTGCAAACCACACCAACAGAGAATGTTGGGTCTTCAAGCAGGCCAGCAAGCTAAACGCCGAACACAAGGGGAGGGAGACACCAAGTAAAGACGAGGATGAGCCTCGCCAGCCGAACACTGGGGGACAGAAAAAATTCCCACCAAAGGTCAAAACAGTGAACATGATTTACGCCGTGGAGCCCGTCACCCCCAAGTTCAACCCTTGGTCGGCCTGACCGAACACTTTTGATCGCAGGGATCACCCGACTAGTATCCGACACGGAGGATCGGCTGCGTTGGTGCTAGACCCAATAATTGACAGACACCATCTCACCCGAGTCCTTATGGACGGCGGCAGTAGTCTTAATCTGATATATCATGACACCGTCTGCAAAATGGGGATAGACCCGACAAGAATCAGCCAAAGCAATACTACCTTTAAAGGAGTAATACCAGGCCCAGAGGCCCGGTGTACGGGCTCTCTAGTACTAGAGGTTGTATTCGGTTCTTCTGACAACTTCCGAAGCGAAGAGTTAACCTTTGACATCACTCCATTCCGAAGAGGCCATCACACACTACTCGGGAGAACAACCTTTGCTTGTTTTAATGCAGTACTGCATTACGCTCGTCTTAGGCTTAAGATGCCCGGTCCACGTGGCATCATCATAGTTAGCGGAAACACAGAGCGTTCCTCATGTAGGGAGGAATATGTGGCGGCTCTAGCAGCCAACCACTGAACGGCCTCTCCAACCATAAGAAATGATCGTTTGTCAAGACCACGGACACGGTTAGACGAGTCCGATGCACCACTAGCTGTAACAGCTCAGATAAACCTGAGATTGGGTCGATGGATATACCCCCATAAGTGGTGCTAGGGGCTTCCCGCATGTAAAAAGGGCTACAGTTCGGCCTGACCCTATTTAGATTGCATTTTAATGGTTCGTTAAGAATAACCAATTTTTTGGCCGAAGACTTTCACCTACGTTTTTTACAGATGATCATCGTGCTACACCCTTCCAGAATACGGCACAATGGAGACACAGGCGCAGAAGTGCAGCAGGGCCCCGCTCAAAGGCTTCTTTTTAGATTAAGACCCTGTGTAAACCTTTTTTACTGTCTCTTGTTGCTTCACTCCCTCCGGATACTTAACACAACCGAAAGGGATGCTGGCGTTATTGACATTTCGTCACGTCAAACTAATGAAGGTACCTGGAAATTAAGGGCTCATAATCGAGGGCGTTTCTCAGCCCAGTATATGATACAAAGCCCGAACACCTTAGGGAGTGTTCGGCGTCGCGAGTTTGGCCTTATATGCATTAGCTCCGAATCATGTCTTTGGTCAATAGTTGGGTTTGCCCGGCTCCCGTGTTTTGCTACCTTACGTTCCGCTCTATCGGCTAAGGTGGCACCGGGAGAACTACTGCGATTGTGCCCTGGTTCATCTGCATGAGCACCTCAGTAGAGAAAGCCGAAAACTGACTTTAATGATAAAGCGCGAGACAGGTCAACCACTCGATGACTCAACGGAATCTTCGCGATTCCTCCGCATTAACGAATGACCGGTTTTCCGGTCATGTATGTACGCGCACCGTGTTCGGATGAGCGCAGAAGAACCAGGGGCTATATAGTAGCCCCACCGTCAAACTCCTATGGCTAACTGAAAGTTTTAAAGCTATATAGTCCGATTGCCTTGTTCGCCGCACTATCACCTCCTTAATGGACCAAGACGTTGGGTCAAGTGTGAACACGCGCTTTTCCGAACACCTCTGCATTATATGCGTGGGGGCTGAAGCCGACGACTGCAAACTTTCAGGTTATATACATACATAAACGACCGCACAGGAGGCATCATAATACTTTCAGACAAAAGTATAAACACAGCCTTTATAATCCAGATAGCATTGTTTTTACAATTGGGATACATGTCACTCGAACATGATACTCTTCGAGCACTGAGCCTCTATTACACGAGCGTCTTCCAGGACTTCTTCAAAATAGTGCTCAGCCGAGACCTGGCCTACGGCCGGATCCCGGGTCGCAATAGCGGTGGTCTCCATCTCTGCCCAGTATGTCTTAACACGGGCAAGAGCCATCCGCGCACCCTCTATGCACGCCGACCTCTTTATAGCGTCGATATGCGGCACAACACCAAGGAATCGCTGCACTAAACCAAAATAACTATTCGGCGTTGGCCCCTTCGGCTAAAGATGATCCACGACAGTCCTCATGGCAAGTCCGGACAACCTATGGAGCTCGGCCCACTCGGCCATTTGTTCATTCAACAGCAGCGGACACGTTGGAGCACTGAACTGCGACCAGAACAACCTCTCCACTTCATGATCTTTCTGATCTTTGAAAAACTCAGTCGCATCAGCAGCACTCATTGCCAAGTCCGAATACGCATCTGCGGCACTCCATAATTGATCCAGAGGGGCATATTTCAGACCTCCGAACTTCGACCGCAACAAAAAGGGCTTCCCAGCTGTGATATCTCCGGGTTGACGGAGCTCCTCCTTCGCCGCTCTGATTTCAGAGCGGGTTTCCTTGGCTGCTTCCATGGCTTTCTTCAGGTCAGCCGCTTTCGCTTGGCTTTCCTTTTCAAGGAGCTCATATCGGCCGGCGGCATCTTTCAGCTCAACAACTATCTTCGCTATTTTATCTTCACTCTGGCAATGAGCAGCCTGTTCAGCTCTTATGTCTTCGGCCTCCTTTAGGGCGGCCGCCTCACTTCTCCTTGCTTGTTCCTTGGCTCGGGCAAGTTCTGCCCGAAGGGTCTCCACGGCTGCAGCTCCATCTGCAGTCACCACATATTACAGATACTAGCATCATGCTCCTCTTAATATTTGTTGACCACCCGAAAATACATACCCTATGCCTCGTCAAGCCGCTTGTTCACAAGCGCAATCTTGGCATCTGCCGCGTCAAGTTGCCGCCTCAGTCCGGCAAACTCAGCAGTCCGGCCAGCCACCGGACCCTCAGCCGCCTGCACATGAAAGCAGCATGATCATTACCTGGGACTATGATCCTCTGTTTGCCGCCCCTGGACAGCAACCAGAGTCTTAGGGGCTACTATCTGTATATAGCACACCTAGCGTGTGCGGTATCATCAAAAAATGTATATGTTATTTTGCGTACCTCAAAGCCTCTTAGCAGGCTCGTAAAAGCCTCATGCAACCCGCTTTTGGCGGATGAAATCCTCTCAGCCACCGTACCCATTAAAGTACGTTGCGCCTCTGAGATAGCCGCTTGCTCCAAAAGACCCACCAGTGCGTCCGGTTGTGCACCGGACAAACCCAGACTCTTTCTGTTGCTCTCCTTAGGAGCCGAATACTCCGGTCTTCGGGTGGCGTTTCGCTCTCCATAATCTCCGAAAGAAGATCCCCCGAAGACGAACTCTGTCGAGAAGGGCTACGAGACAGACTGCAAGATATAGGTCGCGGTTATTGTCCTCGGAGATAAAACAAGATATATTTACCAAAAGTACTCTTGTTCACTTATAGGTCGGTGGAGGGCTGGCCCCTTGCAGGCACTATGCAGTAAGGACGCCCTCCGAGGCAGGGCCCCCTGGCGAAGGTTTCTTCCCTCGTTTGAAAATCTTCATTTCCAAGTCTTCAGAGGCGGTCCTTTTCCTTCCTTGCGGAGAGGGGATTCTGGATTCTTCCCCCCGATTATCCTCCTTCGCGGAGACATTAATTCCCCTGATTTGGATGAGTAATGCGTGAAGACCACTTTCGGCTTATTTATTCCTCCCTTTATCTTCCCCTGATGGCACTTGATAAGGTGCGGGCTCAAGCATCCTGGCTAGCACAGGATCTGGTGAGCCTTCGAGAAGGGGGGTCGAACACCTGATCATCTTTGCCTTTCTTATCCAGTCCTGGCCGAGAGCGATTTTTTCAAAATGATGTTGTGACAAATAAAAAGACAACATGTTCGGCCGCATAATTACTTACGTGGGTATCTGGACGGTTGCAGTTGAGACCCGCATCCTCGGTGGTGTCCGGACACTTTATTCATGATCCAAAGAACAATCCGTACATCTCTTCGAGCGTCATGCCGAAGAATTGCTGAATAGTTCACGGTCCTTCTGGGTTGAACTCCCACAGACGGAGAGATCGATGTTGGCATGGCAGGACCCGATGAACTAGCATAACTTGCATTACCTTGACAAGACTGACATCCCTCCGGAGGAGATCTCAGATGCGACTTTGCAATGTCAGCACGTCATTAACTGGCCCTCGGTCCAGCCCCTTGTTGACCCATGACGCCAGTTGCGGCGGGGGGCCCAAGCGGAAGGCAGGGGCAGCTGCCCACTTTTTACTTCGGGGACCTATGATGTAAAACCACTCCCGCTGCCATAAGTTGGACACCTCCGGGAAGGAGCCCTTAGGCCATGGAGCATCAGTGCCTTTGCTTATTATGGCACCTCCGCATTCTGCATGTCACACGTCGATCGTCTTCGGCTTCACATTGAAGGTCTTGAGCCATAAGCCGAAGTGGGTGATGCGGAGGAAGGCCTCACACACGACGGTAAATGACGAGATGTGAAGGATGGAATCTGGAGCTAGATCGTGGAAATCGAGCCTGTAATAGAACATAAGCCCTCTTACAAAGGGATCAAGACTAAAGCCTAGCCCTTGGAGGAAGTGGGAAACAAATACGATTCTCTCGTTGGGATCGGGAGTGGGGATGACCTGCCCTTGAGCGGGCAGCCTGTGCAAGATTTCGGCGGTCAGATACCTGGCTTCCCTCAGCTTCTTGATGTCCTCCTCTGTGACAGAGGAGGCCATCCACCGACCTTGAAGGTTTGATCCGGACATGGTTGAAGGTCCGAAGCGCTTAGCCTTAGCCTTGGGTGTTGGAACTCGAGGTGGGGGAGGGGAAGGATTGGGCGCGAGAAGAAAAGGACAGGCCTTGGCCCCTTTATAAAGAGGGTGAATATCAAGCGTCCTCCGCGTGGCCTTCTGGAACTTGCCTAAAATCGAGGAGTCATACTGACAAACACGATTGGGTTACCCACACCCGTATTAATGGGAATCCCGTGATAAGGGGAACACAATCTCTGCTTCGACAAGACATGCCAATAAAACCGCCTCGCAACACGTGCAGTGGCAGGCAGGGAAAAACGGTTCGTAATGACCGGGCCATGGCAGGACGTCACGTTATAAAAAAGTTGTCAGCAGATTAGATTTGTGGAATAATATGCTCTCTACGGTGGTATGTGGAATTTATTTTGTAGAGCCGGACACGATCCTTGTGTTCAAAATCTTCTATGGTGTATTCGGAGAAGGAACCCGCCTTGCAATGCCCAAGACAATCTGCACGCCGGACTCATCGTCATTGAAGCCTGGTTCAGGGGCTACTGAGGGAGTCCTGGATTAGGGGGTCCTCGGACGGCCGGACTATATACTTTGGCCGGACTGTTGGACTATGAAGATACAAGATTGAAGACTTCGTCCCATGTCTGGGTGGTCCTTTGCGTGGAAGGAAAGCTTGGCAATTCGGATATGTAGATCTCCTCCCTTGTAACCGACTCTGTGTAACCCTATCCCCTCCGATGTCTATATAACCGGAGGGTTTAGTCCGTAGGACAACAACAATCATAATCATAGGCTAGCTTCTAGAGTTTAGCCTCTACGATCTCATGGTAGATCAACTCTTGTAATACTCATATCATCCAGATCAATCAAGCAGGAAGTAGGGTATTACCTCCATCGAGAGGGCCCGAACCTGGGTAAACATTGTGTCCCCCGCCTCCTGTTACCATCAGCCTAAGACGCACAGTTTGGGACCCCCTACCCGAGATCTGCCGGTTTTGACACCGACACCTGTATTATGCATGTTCCTCCGCCTCCAACCCCGAGCATGTCAAATAGCCGGGGGGTGGCTTTTATATACATATATCATAAATAATCATCGGCATATCGCTCTGTTACCAGTAGACAATATCCAAACTAATCATCCGTATGGTTTTCTTGACAAATATGGCTCATACGGTTATTTCACAGAAATACCTTGGCCCAACCTGCCAGGGGCTCGGTGTGGGAACAAATGAGTTGCCACTAAAAGTCCGAACAACTCTATAACATACTTCAGCGTCGCAAGTTTGGCCTTATATGCATCAGCTCCAAATCATTGTCTTGGGTCAATAGTTGGGTTACTCGGCTCCTGTGCTTGCTACCCTACGTTCCGCTCTATCGGCTAGGGTAGTAAAGGGAGAACTACTGCGATTGTGCCCTGGTCTAAACCGGACGAGCACCTTAGTAGAGAAAGCCGAAAACTGACTGTCATGATGCGGCGTGAGCTGGTCAACCACTTCATGACTTATTGGAATCTTTAGCGATTCTCCGTGTCACACGAGGGATCTTTTTCAGATCAAATATGTAAGGTACCATACGCCGCATATATACTAGGCGCAATGTCATAGCTCCACTATAAAACTCCTATGGCTAAGTGAAAGTGTTAACACCTTATAGTCCGATTGCCTGGTTCACCACATTATCACCTCCTTCATGGACCAAGACATTGGATAAAGAGTGATTAAATGCTTCTTCGAACACCCCCGTACTTCCTGCAAGGGGGCTGAAGCCGACGACTGGAAAACTTTCAAATTATATCAAAACGGTCACACGAGAGGAATTCAAGCTTTCATGCAAAACATAAATAGATCAACTATAAAATTGTTTTTTTACAATTTTCATACACCTCAATCGAACATTATGTCTTTTGAGCACTGACACTCTACAAAGTGGGCGGCCTCTAGGACATCTTCAAAATAATGCTCCGGTTCCAGACGATCCTTGCCCTTGTGTAGACCCTTCGGCGCAACATCGATGGCCTTCATCTTCCCCAAGAACGTCTTGACTCGGGCAAATGCCATCCGTGCACCCTCAATGCACGTTGACCGCTTCACAGCATTGATACGCGGCACCGCATCAACAAGCCTTTGCACTAAACCAAAATAGCTATTCGGAACAGGCTCGGTCGGCCACAACCGGATTACGACGTCCTTCATGGCAGCGCCGGATATCCTATGAAGTTCGGCCCATTGGGACATTTGTTCATTGAGCAATAGAACTTGGTAATACTGCACCGCATCAGCAGAACTCTTCGGCAGATCCAAGAACTCATCCGGAGAACTCCATACTTGGTTCAGCTGGGCATAGTTCAGTTCACCGAACTTAGCTTGCAGCAGAAATGACTTTCCAGCCGCAATCTCCCTCGCTTGTCGAACCTCCTCACGAGCTGCTTTGCATTCCGACCGCGCTTCCCTCGCCTCTTGTAAGGCCCTCCAGATCAGCCGTTAAGGCCGCACTCTCCTTCTCCAGAAATTCACAACGGCCGGTAGCATTCTCTAGCTCGAGCGTCATCACGGACATTTTCTCCTTATCTTGGCGCCGTGCAGCTTGTTCGGCTTTTAATTCAGCCGATGCCTTTTCGGCAGCAGCATTGCTGTGTAGGGCCTGCTCCTTGACCCGGGCCAATTCCGATCGAAGAACTTCAACAACAGCAGCACCATCTGCAGCCATGCATATTCCGGCATCTAAATCTCAGCATCATACTTCTACCACACAAATGTATGAGGATTGTCCCGAATACATACCTTGCGACTCGTCAAGACGCATATTGGTTAAAGCAAGTTCATCCCCTGCCACATCAAGCTTCCGCTGCAAATCGGCAATCTCCATAGTCCGGGAAGTGGCCAAAGGGGAAGCAGCCTGCGTTCAAGGTTTATCAGGTTAGTCCTCAAACGATCCTTTTTCGATCCTCCATTTTGCTTCCCAGTGGAAGCCAACCCGAGTATCAGGGGCTACTACCTATACACAGGCGTATCTTCGCAAATGAAACATAGCTGAAAACATTATGTTACAAACCTCGAAGCCCTTCAGTAGGCTCATGAAGGCTTCATTTAATCCGCTCTTTGCCTGACAAAATCTTCTCAATCACTGTACCCATCAAGGTATGCTATTCCCTCGAGACGGATGCTTTCCGCAACATGTCTCGCAACATATCCGGAGTCTCTGGGTTTCCGGAAACTACTCCAGCAACAGGATCATCCTTTGAAAGAATCTGCTCGCCAGTCTCCAAAATCGATGTCGGCTGAGAACTGGACAGTCCGGGGCCCTTGTTACCATCAGCCCCGGAATCCCGGATGGTCGGAGGTCCACCTTGGGGAACCGCCTCTTCTGTCCCTCGGTCTAAAGGGACCCTCCGATGACACTTCAGAGTCATCCGCCTTGTTGGGCAAGGAGGTTGGGGGAGGCATCTCGCTCTCCATCATCTCTGGAAGGAGACTACCCGAAGAAGGGGATCGCCCAGAAAAACTCTGTGCCGACCTATAAAAATGCATGAATGCATTACGGTAATAGCAATGGAACAGGACACTATCAAGGTACTCCGGATTCTCTTACGGTTCGTCCGAGGGTTTGTCCCCTTGTTGGATCTGCTCAACAGCGTCACCTTCCAGGTCCAAACCGGTCAACGGTGGCATCTTGCCCTTCTTGGAAGACCGCCCCTCCTCATCTTCGGAGGCGGCCCTTTTCCTCCTGTTTGGAGAAGGAACACTCGGTCCTTTCCCGCCTGCGTCTTCGGGCGAGGAAAGGTCGATTTCTCTGGACTCAATGTCCGATTTGCCTCAAGAACCAAGGCCATCTTGGGTCTTCTCACCCTCCTCTGCTGATGCCTGGTACGGCACCGAGGCCAGCATCCTTGTTAACACAGGAGTAGCTGAGTCTTCGGGAAGGGGAGCCGGACACCTAATCAATTCCACTTTCTTTTTCCAGCCCTGAAAAAGGATGATACCATTGGTTTCTTTCCACTAGATATCTGACTGTAAGGTATTCGGTAAACGTGTACTTACCGGGGTGTCCGGATGGTTGCAGTCTAGGACAACATCTCTGGCAGTGTCTAGCCATTGCCTTCGTCTTCCGAAGACTAATCTCCACATTCCTTTGTGCGTTGTGCCAAAGAAGTTCTAAAGAATCTTCAGCCCTTCTGGGTTGAACTCCCATAGGCGGAGAGGCTGTCGCTGGCATGACAGGGTCCGACGAACTAGCATTATATGAACGATGCTGGCTATGTCGATGTCCCTCTCAATGAGGCTCCGGATGCGACTTTGCAGAGTTTGCACATCATTCGTTGATCGCCAATCTAGCCACTTATTAATCCACGATGCAAGTTAAGTTGGAGGGCTGGTTAGAAATATGGGCGCGGTCTCCCACTTGGAGCTGTGGGGCTCGGTGATATAGAACCACCCCTGCTGCCACAAATCGAAGGATCCTTTCAGCCAAACGGCGCTAGCAAGCTTGCTTACTGCAGCGCCGCCGCACTCGGCCTGCTCCCCCTCTACCACTTGCGGCTTCACATCAAAGGTCTTGAGCCACAAGCCAAAGTGCGGAGGAGTTCGGAGGAGGGATTCACACGTGATGATAAACGTCAAGATAAGAAGAATAGAGTCCGTGGCCAAATCGTGGAAGTCTAGCCCGTAATAATACATGAGCCCTCAGACGAAGGGGTTAAGTGCAAACCCCAACCCGCGGAGGAAGTGGGACACGAACACAACCCTCTCGTCGGATCTAGGGTGGGAATGACCCGTCCCTCAGCGGGAAGCCGATGATGGATTTCAGCGGTTAGGTACTGCGCTGCCCGAAGCTTTGCAATATCTTCCTCCATAACAGAAGAGGCTACCCAACGGCCTTGACGGCTAGATCCGGACATGATTGGGGCTGGTGGCGACTGAAGCCCAGGAGTTGGAGCTCGGGGTAGCAGGAGTTGAGGAAAAGACAAGCGTGGAAGAAAAAGATGGGTCTGTACCCCTATATAAAGGCTGCAAATATCAAACGTCTCCTCTCGGGCCTCAAACACTTGCTTTTTTCCAAGGAGTTGTACCCAAGCAACGGTTGGGTTACCCACATTCGGGTCGACAGGAATCCCTTAAAAAGGTAGGCACGATCTCCGTTTGGATAAAATACGCCAATAATGCCACGTCTTGGGACGTGGGGCGATGGGCCGGCTAAAACGGTTCGCGGGCAAAGGCCGGGCAGGCGTGGTGTCATATTACCAAAAAGTGGTCAGTGGGTTGAACCCATGAAATATTATATCCTCTATGGTTGTGCATACAAGTTTGGATACGATCATTACATCTGAAGATCAACTAGGAGTTCGGAAGGGGGAACCTGCCTTGCAATGCCGAAGATAATCTGCGCACCAGAATCCCCGTCATTGAAGCCAGGTTCATAGGCTACTGAGGGAGTCCTGGACTAAGGGGTCCTCGAGCGTCTGGCATGTTATCCATGGGATGGACTGATGGGCTGTGAAGACACGAGGACCGAAGATTGTACCTATGTACGGATTGGACTCTTCTTGGCATGGAAGGCAAGCTTGGCGACCGACTATGAAGATTCCTTCTTGTGCAACCGACTCTATGTAAACCCTAGATCCCCTCGATGTCTATATAAACCAGAGGGGATAGTCCGAAAATGATACATTCATTACCATAGTCATACAGGTCAGACTCCTTGGGTTTAGCCATCACGATCTCGTGGTAGATCAACTCTTGTAACACCCATATTCATCAATATCAATCAAGTAGGACATAGGGAATTACCTCCATAAAGAGGGTCCAAACCTGGGTAAACATTGTGTCCCCTGTCTCCTGTTACCATCGATCCTAGATGCACAGTTCGGGACCCCCTACCCGAGATCTGCCAGTTTTGACACCGACAGCGCCCCTTATTGAATGAACTAGAAAGAGTCACCTGATACCGTGCTGGAGTCGTGTCGGGGAAGCTGAATATGCATGCTGGAGAGGCTGTCCTTCACGAGCCACCAGGGCCCTGAGCCTCAGGAGGCTCCACAGGCCTAGGTAGCTCATGAAGAACTGTCACGACCTCTGCCAGGACAGCATGATGCTGATACGTCTCCAACGTATCTATAATTTTTGATTGTTCCACGCTATTATATTATCTGTTCTGGATGTTAATGGGCTTTATATTACACTTTTATATTATTTTTGGGACTAACCTATTAACCCAAGGCCCAGTGCAAATTGCAGTTTTTTTCCTATTTCAGTGTTTCGCAGAAAAGGAATATCAAACGGAATCCAAACGGAATGAAACCTTCGGGAGAGTTATTTTCGAAACAAACATGATCCAGAGGACTTGGAGTGGATGTCAAGAAACAAACTAGGAGTCCACGAGGCAGGGGGCGCACCTACCCCTGGAGATCTATTCGATGTAACTCTTTTTGCAGTGTGTTTGTCGAGATCCGATGAATTGTGGGTTTATGATCAAGTCTATATGAACAATATTTGATTCTTCTTTGAAATATTTTATGTATGATTGGTTATCTTTGCAAGTCTCTTCGAATTATCAGTTTGGTTTGGCCTACTAGATTGATCTTTCTTGCAATGGGAGAACTGCTTAGCTATGGGTTCAATCTTGCGGTGCTCGATCCCAGTGACAGAATGGGAAACAACACATATTGTATTGTTGCCATCGAGTATAAAAAGATGGGGTTTATATCATGTTGCTTGAGTTTATCCCTCTACATCATGTCATCTTACCTAATGCGTTACTCTGTTCTTACGAACTTAATACTCTAGATGCATCCTGGATAGCGGTTGATGTGTGGAGTAATAGTAGTAGACGCAAGGCTAGAGTTAGTCTACTTGTCACGGATGTGATGCCTATATACATGATCATGCCTAGATATTCTCATAATTATTCGCTTGAGAGAAGCCACTACTTATGCTATCTTGAGAGAAGCCACTAGTAATTTGTTCACCCACCGTAATACTTATGCTATCTTGAGAGAAGCCACTAGTGAAACCTATGCCCCCCTGGGTCTATTCTCCATCATATTAATCTTCTGTCAACAAGCTATTTCTATTACCTTTTATTTTGCAATCTTTACTTTTAATCTTTATCATAAAAATACAAAAAATATTATTTTATCATCTCTATCAGATCTCACTCTCGTAAGTTACCGTGAAGGGATTGACAAACCCTTTATCGCGTTGGTTGCGAGGTTCTTATTTGTTTGTGTAGGTACGAGGGACTTGCGTGTGGCCTCCTACTGGATTGATACCTTGGTTCTCAAAAACTAAGGGAAATACTTACACTACTTTGCTGCATCACCCTTTCCTCTTCAAGGGCAAACCAACGCAGTGCATAAGAGGTAGCAAGAAGGATTTCCGGCGCCGTTGCCGGGGAGTCTACGCACAAGTCAAGAAATACCAAGTACCCATCATAAACTCTTATCCCTCGCATTACATTATTTGCCATTTGCCTCTCGTTTTTCTCTCCCCCACTTCACCTTTGCCGTTTTATTCGCCCTCTTTTTCCGTTCCCCTTCTCTTTTCCAGTTCGCCTCTTTTTGCTTGTTCCTTGTTTGCTTGTGTGTTGAGTTGCTTGCTTGTCATGATGGCTCAAGATAATACTAAATTGTGTGATTTTTTCCAATACCAACAACAATGATTTTATTAGCACCCTGATTGCTCCTCTTACCGATGCTGAATCTTGTGAAATTAATGCTGCTTTGCTGAATCTTGTCATGAAAGATCCGTTTTCCGGCCTTCCTAGTGAAGATGTCTCTACCCATCTAAACAACTTTGTTGATTTATGTGATATGCAAAAGAAGAAAGATGTGGATAATGATATTCTTAAACTGAAGCTATTCCCGTTTTCTCTTAGAGATCGTGCTAAAACTTGGTTTTCATCTTTGCCTAAATATAGTATCGATTCATGGAATAAGTGCAAAGATGCTTTTATATCTAAGTATTTTCCTCCCACTAAGATCATCACTCTTAGAAACGGTATTATGAATTTTAAGCAACATGATCATGAACATGTTGCACAAGCTTGGGAGAGGATGAAATTAATGATACATAATTGCCCTACACATGGTTTGAATCATTGGATGATTATACAAAAAAAATTATGCCGGGTTGAACTTTGCTTCTAGAAATCTTTTAGATTCGGCCGCGGGAGGCACCTTTATGGAAATCACTTTAGGAGAAGCTACTAAACTCCTAGATAATATTATGGTTAATTATTCTCAATGGCATACTGAAAGACCTACTAATAAAAAGGTGCATGCTATAGAAGAAATCAATGTTTTCTGTGGAAAGGTGGATGAGCTTATGAAATTGTTTGCCAGTAAGAGTGTTTCTTCTGATCCTAATGATATGCCTTTGTCTACCTTGATTGAGAATAATAATGAATCTATGGATGTGAATTTTGTTGGTAGGAACAATTTTGGTAATAACGCGTATAGAGGTAATTTTAATCCTAGGCCGTTTCCTAGTAATTCCTCTAATAATTATGGTAATTCCTACAACAATTCTTATGTAAATTTTAATAATATGCCCTCTCATTTTGAATCTAATATTAAAGAATTTATTAGTTCGCAAAAGAGCTTCAGTGCTTTGATTGAAGAAAAATTGTCTAAGATTGATGAGTTGGCTAGGAACGTGGATAGAATTTCTCTTGATGTTGATTCTTTGAAACTTAGATCTATTCCACCTAAGCATGATATCAATGAGTCTCTCAAAGCTATGAGAATTTTCTAGGATGCGTGATAAAAAAGATTGCTTTGTGAAAGCGCGTTCTTCTAGTTTCCATGATAATAACGATGAAGATCTAAAAGTTATTGATGTGTCCCCTATTAAATCTTTGTTTTGCAATATGAATCTTGATAATGATGGGACTGGAGATGAGCCAACTTTAGTTAGAAGGTGTCCCAATGATTCGGAGTTTTTAGATCTTGATGCAAAAATTGATAAAAGTGGGATTGGAGAGGTCAAAACATTACATAGCAATGAACCCACTATCTTGGATTTCAAGGAATTTAATTATGATAATTGATCTTTTATAGATTGTATTTCCTTGTTGCAATCCGTGCTAAATTCTCTGCATGCTTATAGTCAAAATAAAGCTTTTACTAAACATATCATTGATGCTTTAATGCAATCTTATGAAGAAAAGCTTGAATTGGAAGTTTCTATCCCAAGAAAACTTTATAACGAGTGGGAACCTATTATTAAAATTAAAATTAAAGATCATGAATGCTTTTTTATGTGATTTGGGTGCTAGTGTTTCCACGATTCCTAAAACTCTGTGTGATTTGCTAGGTTTCCATGAATTTGATGATTGTTCTTTAAACTTGCATATTGCGGATTCCACCATTAAGAAACCTATGGGAAGAATTAATGATGTTCTTATTGTTGCAAATAGGAATTATATGCCCGTAGATCTCATTGTTCTTGATATTGATTGCAATCCTTCATGTCCTATTATTCTTGGTAGACATTTCCTTAGAACGACTGGTGCACTTATTGATATGAAAGAAGGGAATATTATATTCCAATTTCTGTTAAGGAAGGGCATGGAACACTTTCCAAGAAAGAAAATTAAATTACCTTATGAATCTATTATGAGGGCCACTTATGGATTGCATACCAAATATGACAATACCTAGATCTATCCTTGCTTTTATGCCTAGCAAGGGGCGTTAACACTACAAAAAAAAGACACATCCGTGACATTTTGGGCCGAACGAATTTTTTTCCTGTCATACTTATGACACTTCTATGACGATAATTGTGAGAAAACCCGGTATCATAATAGATGTGGTGGGGTCCTACTTCTATGACAAAAAATCATGACAGAAAATGGGATTTTCGTCCTGGGCGGGCCGGAGACGCAGCTGCATGACATTCTTTGGGCCGTCCATGACGGAAAAAACCATGGTAGAAGCAAGGGCGAGGAAAATATCAGGGTGTTCCCAGTTATGGTGGGTGGTCGGGGCCGAGCGATGTGCGTTTCTCTCGTACACACACGCACGTGGGTGCTAGGCGTTGGGCTCTAACTGAACACTAGCGAGGCGTTGGGCTCTAACTGAACCCGAGCGATTGCACTAGGCTACGCGTTACTGAACCCGAGCAATCGATCGATGGCTGTTAACTGAACCCGATCGAGCGATTCCTTCGCTACTGCTGCTAACTGAAGCCGATCGATGCTGCCTCTGGATGAACAGTGAGCGTTCCTAGGGGGTTTGGATGAACAGTTCCCGGTGGGGGTGGAAGAACAGGACCCCGTGGTGTTGCCTCTGGATGAATAGTGAGCGTTGCTGGGGGATTTGGATAAATAGTTCCCGGTGGGGGTGGATGAACAGGACCCCGTGGTGTTGCCTCTGGATGAACAGGACCCCGATCGATCGAGCCGATTGGGGCTGGATGAACAGCACCCCGTGGAGGGCTGGATGAACAGGACCACGCCGTGGAGGGCAGGATGAACAGTAGACGGTGGAGGGCTGGATGAACAGTAGCCCGTGGAGGGGTGGTTGAACAGGAGCCCGTGGAGAGGGCTGGTTGAACAGTAGCCGGTGGAGTAGCGCACGGTGGAGACTAGATGAACAGGAGCCCGTGGATGAACAATTGCAGGTGGAGGCTGGAGGAGGTCGATGGTGGATGAACAGTAGCCCGTGGAGGCTGGAGGGGGTCGAGCGTGGAGTTGAACAGTATCCCGTGGAGTCCCGTTTTGCTGTATGCCACAACCCTCCCGATGAACATGACCCCCGTTTCGACTGTAGCGCTCCAACACAAGTCAGTTTCCTCCGTTTTGCGGTACGCCACACCCCTCCCGATTAACAGGACCCCCGTTTCGACCGTAGGAGTTCTGTTTCCTTTGTTTTGCGGTATGCCAGACCCCTCCTGATGAACAGGATCCCGTTTCGAACGTGGTCGGTCGAACACAAGGTCGTTTCCTCCGTTCTGCAGAACGCCATGCCTCATTTCCATCGGCTATTCTGTCCAAGTCGGTTGGCTCCCACGCGTTCCGTTGCCTCCCGATGAACACGACGCATTCCGTTGCCTCCCCATGAACACGACGACGCCGCAGTTTCTCCGTTCCGACCCAGCCATGTACACGAGCCCTGGCTGTAAGTACGCACGAGTAGGCGTTCGAGACCCCGCCCGTATGTGTGTATGTGGCCATTGAGGGACTCCTGGACTAAGGGGTCCTCGGGTGTTCGGCCTATTATCCATGGGTTGGACTGATAGGCTGTGAAGATATGAAGGCCAAAGACTGTACCTGTGTCCGGATTGGACTCTCCTTGGCATGGAAGGCAAGCTTGGCGACCGACTATGAAGATTCCTTCTTATGTAACCGACTCTATGTAAACCCTAGATCCCCCCGGTGTCTATATAAACCGGAGGGGTTAGTCCGGAAACGACACATTCATTACCATAGTCATACAGGTTAGACTCCTAGGGTTTAGCTATCACGATCTCGTGGTAGATCAACTCTTGTAAGACCCATATTCATCAATATCAATCAAGCAAGACGTAGGGTATTACCTCCACAGAGAGGGCCCGAACCTGGGTAAACATTGTGTCCCCTGTCTCCTATTACCATCGATCCTAGACGCATAGTTCGGGACCCCCTACCCGAGATCCACCGGTTTTGACACCGACATTGGTGCTTTCATTGAGAGTTCCACTGTGCCATCGACAAAAGGCTCGATGGCTTGCCTTGTCCTTAAAGACAACATCACCTCTGGGGGAGCTTTGGCCCCCAGCCAAGCCCTTCGGTTGGGCGGCTTTACTATGATCGCTCGTTCGGTCGTAGAGCCGACGATGACCTCTCGGGGACGATAACTCAAGAGTATTTACGGTCTTTGAGACATTCACTTCAAACAACAAGCGCAAAAGGGCGCTTCGCGATCTTGCCGAAGTCTACCAAATTGCTGCGATAAACCCCTGGAACGACACAACTATAACATTCAACGCCGGCGACGAACCTACAAAACAGTACGAACGCCAGCCGCGTTAGTCCTCTGTCCCATCATGGACGGGTTTTGACTTACCAAGGTCCTCATGGACGGCGGCAGCGGACTAAACCTCATTTACGAGGACACACTCCATAAAATGGAAATAGATAGGAGCCGCATCATGCAAAGTAACACAACCTTCCGAGGAATTATCCCCAATCGGGAGGCGCGATGCGCGGGCAAAATCACACTCGACGTAGTATTCGGCACGCCGGAGAACTACTAGTCCGAAGAAATAACTTTCCAAGTGGATCCTTTCTGGAGTGGATATCACGCCCTGTTGGGCGGGATGCTTTTGCATGCTTTCAGGCCATACCCCATTACGGGTATATGAAGCTCAAAATGCCCGGTCCAAATGGCATAATCACCCTCGTCAGTGATCCGGACATAGCACTCCGCGCTGAAAACAAAACCGCTTCCCTGGCCCTAGAGGAGCTGTCCCAAGCCCTCGCAACCGAGAATTAACCACACTACGCTCCAAGGTGGACAGGGATGACGTAATTCTCGACAAACACCCTAAATCCACATCCTTCAAACCAGCAGAAGAAATAGTCAAATTTCAGGTCCACCCAATGGACCCCAAGAAGACAGCATCCATTGGAGCTCAACTGAACCCAACAGCTGACACCACACTACGAGAATTCTTGCGTGAAAACTGGGACATATTCGCCTGGCACCCTTCAGATATACCAGGGATCCCATGGGAGTGGGCCGAACATAGCCTCAATATATTAAAGGGGTTCAAACCGGTCAAGAAATCACTATGGCGCTTTTCCGAACCCAAGCGACAAGCCATGGGGGAGGAGCTGGCAAAACTCATCGAGGCCGGATTCATTAGAGCAATCAAACAACCGGACTGGCTGGCAAACCTGGTGATGGTACCAAAGAAGGACAAATCTTGGCGCCTGTGCGTCGATTTCAATGACCTCAACATGGCTTGCCCTAAGGATCCCTTCCCCCTCCCCCGCATTGATCAAATCATTGACACCACCGCAGGACATCAATCATAGTGTTTCCTCGATGCATATTCTGGATACCATCAAATCAAAATGAAGGAGTCCGATCAAGCCGCAACAACATTTATCACCCCATATGGACCATTCTGCTTCAACACCATGCCCTTTGGGCTCAAGAACGCCGGCGCCAGATACCGATGCATGATTCAAACATGCTTGGAGAAACATATCAGCAAAAAAGTAGAAGCTTACGTCGATGACGTCGTCATCAAAACCAGGCACGTCGAAACACTAATAGACGACTTACGTCTTACATTCGACAACCTCCGGGTGTATGACATTAAGCTCAACCCGGAAAAGTGTGTCTTCGGCGTCCCCGCGGGAAAATTGTTGGGCTTCATTGTTTCCAATAGAGGAATTGAAGCAAACCCAGCCAAAATCTGAGCTTTGTCACAATTGGCTAAGCCAACAAACCTTAAACAAGTCCAAAAGCTTGCGGGTTGCGTAGCAACTCTAAGCCGCTTTATCTCCAGATTGGGAGAAAAGGCACTGCCACTCTATCGCCTTCTACAACGAACCGACCACTTCGAGTGGACGGACGCGGCAACAACAGGACTGGAGGAAATAAAAGCCCTTCTTGCGGGCAATCCAATTCTGGCCACACCAAATGTCGGCGAACTGATGTTATTATACATATCGGCAACACACCAGGTGGTGAGCGTCGTACTCGTCATCGAACAAGAACATGACGGACATAAATTCCTGCTGCAAAAGCCAGTATACTACGTATCTACTGTCCTTACACCATGCAAATCCCGGTACCCTCATTATCAAAAAATAACATATGCGGTCTTCATGGCACCCCGAGAGCTCCGTCACTACTTCCAGGAGTGTTCGATCACAGTGGCCTCCAAAGTACCACTCAATGACATTATAAACAACCGCGATGCTACGGGCCGGATTGCCAAATGAGACATTGAACTCCTCCCATTTGACATTACATATAAACCGCGTCGAGCTATCAAATGCCAAGTACTGGCCAACTTCATCGCCGAATGGACAGAGGCCGAACTCCCTAAAGAGTATGGTACATACTCCAACTGGGTCACGTACTTCGACGGCTCCAAAATGCTGACAGGGTTATGAGCGGGTGTCGTTTTAACGTCCCCTACTGGAGACATTGTCCAGTACGTTCTCCAAATACTATATATAGACTCCAATAACGCAGCCGAATACGAGGCCATATTACATGGTCTCTGGATGGCTGTCTCCATGGGCATACAACGCCTAGAAGTACGTGGGGATTCCAACCTGGCAATATCTCAAATAAATGGAGATTTCGACGCTAAAGATCCAAAGATGGTAGTGTATCATAACGCAGTCATAAAAATATCGGCCCGGTTCGAGGGGCTCGATTTCCATCATGTGGCCTGAGAAAGTAATAAAGCGGCGGATGTTCTTGCTCATATCCGCGCTAAGAGCGACCCCGTCCCACCTAACATTTTCCTGGAAAGGCTATTCAAGCCATTCGTGGTGTGGCAGGGGAAAACGACAATACTAGTCCGGAGCCAAACATAATCCAAGACCCCGGAAACACCGACCTCGTCGAGGGCTCATCCATCAAAATAACACCATCGTCGCATCTCATCATGGCAGTCATTGCCCCATGGACCGAACCCTTCCTAGCCTACCTCAACAGGAAAGAGCTTTCTGAGGACCAGAATGAGGCCCGCTGTATTGTCCGGTGTTCAAAGGCCTATAAGGTTCATGATGGCGAACTCTACAAGAAAAGCACCACCGGAGTCCTTTAATGGTGTATATCCGAGGAGGAGGGGCGATAGCTCTTGGCTGAAATTCATGCCGGGCTCGGCGGTCACCGCGCCGCAGCTCGATCCCTTGTTAGCAAGGCCTGCCGTACAGGGTTTTATTGGCCGACGGTCCAAGAAGATGCACAGGACCTTGTCCAATGTTGCATCGGATGCCAACTCTTTAGCAATCAAAGCCATATGCCCCCACCGCCTTACAAACAATCCCCATCACTCGGCCTTTTGCAGTCTGGGGACTCGATATGGTTGGACCCCTTAAAGGGGGAAGCCATAAGAAAAAATATTTGCTGGTTATGGTAGACAAATTCACTAAGTGGATAGAGTCCAAGCCGGTCAAAACGGCTGAGTCCGGCCTAGTGATAGACTTCATATCCGGTTTTCTGGACCGTTATGGTGTCCCACACAACATCATCACTCACAACGGCTCCAATTTCACAGCCGACGGAGTAAAACCTGGTGTACTAATCTGGGTATTAAACTCAATTACGCCTCCATCTACCACCCACAAACCAACGGTCAAGTCGAACGAGCTAACGGTCTCATTATGAGCGGCAACAAGCCCAGACTGGTGCCATCCTTGAAAGAATCATACAAGCACTGGGTTGAGGAGCTCGACTTCGTACTCTGGGGGCTGCGGACCACGCCCAACCGCACTACCGGATACACACCTTTCTTCATGGTGTACGTCGCAGAGGCCATATTGCCCTGCGATATTATTCACAACTCACCTCGAGTGCGTATGTGTCGGATGTGGGGTTCCGGCAAACCCTTAAGGTTCGAACACTGGGGTGCGCGCGAAGTCTTTCCCTCCTACTGATCTATGCTCTGGCTCTCTAGGATCTTGCAGACGAACTCGACGAACTCACACAAAGAAAGACACGGGGTTTATACTGGTTCGGGCCACCGTTGTGGTGTAATACCCTACTCCAGTGTGGTGGTGGTGGATTGCCTCTTGGGATGATGATGAACAGTACAAGGGAAGAACAGCCTCGTGGGGTTGAGGTGTTCTTGTATGTATGAGCTTGTAGTGCGAGGATCCGATCCGATCTCCTCTCTCGGTTCGATCCCCCTTTCTACTGTAGTGGCTAATCCTATTTATAGAGGCCCTGGTCCTCTTCCCAAATATCAAGCGGGAAGGGAGCCACCAATGGCGGGCCAATTTGAAGGGGGGCAGCTAGTACAAGCTATCCTGACAAAAGGTAGTCTGCGCCTGCACAAAGCCCTTGTGGTGACACCGTCTTGGGCTCCACGATGACCTCTGTCTTGCAGTCTTCCTGGTCTTGGTCTTGTTGCACCAAAATGGCAACCTTTGCCTGATGCCTCGGTACTCCGTGGCTGCGCTTGCCTCCTTTGCACCAAAGAGGAAACAAGGACGCTGCGCGCGCTGGCGCCTGCCTGGTGTCGATCGTCACGGCTCACGTCACGAGAGCCTCGTGAGGTTCGCCCCGCCTTGATATCTCTGCTCCTCGCGAGCCTGCTTGACCAGGCCACTCCAGAGGAGGTCTTGCGTCGCCTCCTCGCGAGGCTTGGCCCCTCGCGAGGGTCTGGGATGCCTTGTTGATGAAGACGGGCCATACGGCCTGCTGGCTCAGCCACGCCATGAGCCACAGGCAGGCAGGTCTGGGGACCCCCATTCCTAGAACACCGACAGTAGCCCCCAGGCCCAAGGTGTGCGCGGGCTTGCCTTCACGGCGAAGCCAAGGGTCAAGTTTGGAGCACCGTGGGCCCCAAAAGCTTGCGGCCTCGGTCGACGCGTGACGGTTGATCGGACGTGGGCGTCTTCGCTTCCCCACGCTGCCTCGGCAACTGCACGACCTGACAAGTCCCTGCGACATGCAAGGGAAACCATCATTACCTGCGATCGTGGGAGGTGCCGGTTGGCCTTCTTCCGCTATAAGTGGAGAGGGGGGCGGAGCCCCCGTCGCCCATCTCTTCCTCACTTGCTTGCTTCTTCTTTGCTTCGTTGCTTGCAGTGCCTCCGATGCCACCACGAAGGAAGTTCTCTGCCGCCAAGAAGGGGAAGGCCCCTCATGAGGGCCCCGGTTCCCCGGTGCCCAAGCGCGGTCGCGGCCGTCCGCGCAAGCACGCTGTGACCCCCGTCGTGGCCCACTGTCGAGGCGACGCCACGGCACACGGAGGGGACCGTCCCAACCATGGCGGTCCAGCTGGCGAGGGGAGGCGCGTGATGGTGGCGCGGCCTCCCCGCCCACGCTTTCATTCAGTGGAGGTGTCGCCGGAGTTCGTTGTCTGGTTGGAGAACCCGGCCGGCAACTAGCTCCAGCTTCCGCGCTTCCTTGTCGATGAACTGCCGGCCCCTGGTCTAGGCGGGCTCTGGTTGTAGGTGGATGGTTGCTACAGTAAGGCCTCCTGGGTCGCGGTCGAAACTTCCGCCGCGGGCAACATAGCCCTGGCCCGCAGCTGGCAGACGTTCGCCCGCACGCGCGGCTTGGGCAGGTGGTGCACGCTCCACTTCAAGTATGACGGTGGATCGACCCTCTATGTGAGGGTGTTCGGGGAAGATGGTCGCCGTACCGGGTGCTGCCCCGAGACGAACGACGGTGAGGAGGTTCTCGGCCTTGCTGGCGGTCGCGATGAGGATGAGGGTGAGCCTGCTCTCTGCGGCGACCGCGTCTCTTCTAGCTACGGCGGCTCTTCCTCCGGTGACAGCTCCAGCAGCGACGACTACGACCAGCCGCCACGCCATCGCGCCCGCTTCGAAGGAGGCAGCAGGTCATCTTGTCGCCGTGCCTCCGTGAAGCGCGAGGAAGGGTCTGGCTAGGCTGGGGGCGTCGCCAAGGGCCTACCTCCGCGCATTGCTGAAATGCTGATTTGTTTAGCTTTTTCCTTTTTTCCTGCATCAGAAAATGAAACCAGTAAGGGCCCAGAGGGGCGTGTATCGGACTGTGGTTCTTGGTTAATGCAACATGCGAGTTATTCCCATACAGTGTTGTTAATTTGCGCAAAGATAACTTAACTTGGTGCGTTTGGGACGCCCTTTCCTTCACGAGATGTCTGCGTTTGCTCAGAAACTGCAAACAGTTTGTTAGCGGGTGTGCTAGAGGATTTGCCGTTCACCCAAACCTTGACTTGGCGCTTTGTATCGCGGTACTCGAGGGGCACGGATTAGGAGAGATGCGCCAGCTTTTAGGCTCGAACTAAGGTGACTCGTGAGAAGGCAGATAGAAGAAAAATGCTCGTGAGGGCACCTACCTAGCCCCCTCGCGAGGTATGCAAGAGAGAGATCATGAGCAAACCAGAGCCGAAAAATGCGGTAAAAGGTGAAGGAACCAAATCAGCAAGGAACGCCAAAGGCAAACTTTTATTAAGGAGAAGCGAGCCAACTGCGGAAAGCAAATGAAAAGCCGCATCCGGCACCTAATCTAGTCTTCAAGTCTTCTCACCAGCGCAGAGCTAAGTGCTGTCCACTAGGCGTGGGAGGGAGCCCCAGGGCCTGAGGCCGGCGCTCCTGAGACTCTGAGGCGTGTATAGCCCCAACTCATTATTACGTGAGAGTGTCATGGGCGGCGATTCTTCACAGGCACCGGGCCTAGCTTCACAGGCTCTAGGCCTTTCTTCACAGGCTCTAGGCCTTGCTTCACAGGCTCTGGGCCTTTCTTAATAGGCTCTGGTCCTTGCTTCATAGGCTCTGGGCCTTGCTTCATGGGTAGAACTTCCGGAGGTGCTGGATGTTCCAGGCGTTTTGGACAGGTGTCCCTTCCTGCGTCTCCAGGCCACGGCGCCAGGCCTGGAGACGTGGACGACCCTGAACGGGCCCTCCCACATGGGTGAAAGCTTGTGCAACCCTTACCTGGAGAGGACCCGCCTCAGGACCAGGTCACCTGTCTGAAGCGTCCTGGAGCGAATGTTGCCGCAGTGGTAATGCTGCAGCGCTTGCTGGTACCTTGTCGCCCTGAATGCAGCTTCGCGACGACGTTCCTCTCCCAGCACGAGATCCATCCCCCGCATGGCGTCCTGCTGTGTTTCATCGAATGCCAGAACCTGCGCGGAGCGATGCTTGACCTCATGAGGGAGGACTGCTTCAGCTCCATAGACGAGGAAGAACGGAGTCTCGCCCGTTGGCTTGGTAGCGGTGGTGCGGATGGACCACAGCACGGACTGGAGCTCGTCGTGCTAGCCCCTGCCGCAGGCCTCCAGCTTCTTCTTGAAGGTCCTGGTCTTAAGCCCCCTCAGGACCTCAGCGTTGGCGTGCTCAGCCTGACCATTGCTTCTGGGGTGGGCCACCGAAGCGTAGTAGATCTGCGTTCCAAGGTTAGCACAGTAGGTTTTAAAGAGGTTACTAGTAAACTGCGAGCCCTTATCTGTGATGATGCAGTTGGGGACCCCAAAGAGGCTCATGAGGCCCTTGATGAACTTGACAGCTGAGCCGGCTGGAATGGTACGGACGACTTCCACTTCCGCCCACTTGGTGAACTTGTCGATGGCGACGTAGAGATAACGGTAGCCCCCTGGCGCTCGTGGGAACGGGCCTAGGATGTTTAGCCCCCAGACCGCGAACGGCCACGTGAGCGGGGTGGTTTGGAGGCCCTGAGCAGGCTGATGGATTTTCTTGGCATGGAATTGGCAAGCTTCGCAAGACTTCACCAGCTCGGCTGCATCGTTGAGTGCTGTGGGCCAATAGAACCTACTGCGGAAGGCCTTGCCGACGAGGGTCCGTGATGATGAGTGATGTCCACAGTCCCCGCTGTGTATGTCAATCAGCAGCTCCCTCCCTTGATCGCAGGAGATGCAGCAAAGTGTGACATCGTTTGGCCATTTCCTGTACAACTCGCCATCTTGAATGCAGTATGTTGTGGCCTGTTGGGCCACGTGCTCCGCGTCTTCTTCCTTCTCCGGCAGTGTCCCATGCATCAGGTACTCCTTAAACTCCTTGGTCTAGCACTCCTCCTGGGGCTCGAGCGCCAACAGTAGCCGAGATCCTAAGGTTGGGCCGCAAGCTGGGGCTCCCGTGGTCGGGGGATGTGGGAGCTCCTCCCGAGGCTGAGTCTTGCTTGAAAGAGGTGGCGCAGCTGACGGCTTGAAGAGTCGCTCTTCGAAGACCCCGGGCTCTTGTGGTTGCCGCTTGGATGCTCTCTTGGCGATGTCGTCGGCTTCCGTGTTGGTGCCCCGGGGCACGTGTTGCAGCTCCAAGCCTGAGAACTGCTTTTCCATCTTGCGCACCTCCGCAAGGTAGGCCTCCATGTGCTCGTCCTTTGGCTCGTACACTTTGTTGGAGAAGTTGACGAGGAGCTGCGAGTCGCCCTTGACGGTAAGGCGCCTCACCCCCAGAGCCGCCGTAGCCTTCAGGCCGGCTGAGGGAGTCCTGGATTAAGGGGTCTCCGGACAGCCGAACTATATCCTTTGGCCGGACTATTGGACTATGAAGATACAAGATTGAAGACTTCGTCTCGTGTCCGGATGGGACTTTACTTGGCGTAGAAGGCAAGCTAGGAAATACAGATATGTATATCTCCTCCTTTGTAACCGACCTTGTGTAACCCTAGCCCCCTCCAGTGTCTATATAAACCGGGGGGTTTTAGTCCGTAGGACAACAATCATACCATAGACTAGCTTTAAGGGTTTAGCCTCTTCGATCTCGTGGTAGATCAACTCTTGTACTACTCATATCATCAAGAACAATCAAGCAGGACGTAGGGTTTTACCTCCATCAAGAGGGCCCGAACCTGGGTAAACATCGTGTCCCCTGCCTCATGTCACCATCCGCCTTAGACGCACAGTTCGGGACCCCCTACCCGAGATCCACCGGTTTTGACACCGACATTGGTGCTTTCATTTAGAGTTCCACTGTGTCGTCACCGTAAGGCAGGATGCCTCGTCTCGTTGTTAAAAACAACATTACCGCCTGGGGAGCCCTGGCTGTCGGCCAAACTCTCCGGCTAGGCAATTTCATCATGACCGCCCGTTCAACTGCTGCACCGACGATGACTTCTCGGGTCATCGAAAACAGCCTCCACGTCGGCTCGGAATTTGCCGAGCAGATGGATCCAATGGAGCTCTCATCCCTAAATGAGCTCTTGGATCGCATCGCCGCCTTGGGAATCGCTAAGGACTATGATCGGATTGGGCTTAAACCCGATCAAAGGGAGATTAACTCTCCACCGGTCACCCATCATATTGCGGTGGTGGAGGAACAATGTGGCGATTCTTCCTCTATCTTGAGGACTAACTATGTCCGGATTCCTGAGCTTTCCGAGCTGGATACCAGTTTACGGGAGGACATCACCCAAGCCCTAAACCTAGAGTCAGGCGGCGGGCCAGACTTATCGGGCAACATCCCGAAACCCGAACTTCCAAGATTGGAAACTCCTTGGCCCCTGGGTCTCATATCAGGTAAGAGTTCGGACTCAAAGCCACCCACCCACCCAAGCATAAACGATCTTTCCCACATCAGGAAAGCGCCCCAGGAAGTAGTACATCATTATTGGGCCAGATTCCTCCTTGTGATGAAGAAGGTTAAGGACTGTCGCGAGGAAGACGCAGTCTCATTTTTCTGCAATAATTGCACGGACAAGGGAATCCTTAACGCCATAAGTCTCCGTGACATATCACGCTTCGCCGACTTGGCATCCATAGTACGAAAGTACTGTGCGATGGAAAGCGCCTAGAAAACCGAAACGAAATTTTGGGATAATCCGGCTCCGAATATACACCCTGTCCGAAGTAAAAGGGTGCACTATCATAAGACACCCGAGTTAACTACAAAGAAGCAAAGACTCTCTATTGGGCGTGGAACCGTATTGGAGGGATGGCTCAACGGACCCTGCAAAATTCATAGTACAGCGGATACCATACCAAGACACAACCTTAGAGCATGTTGGGTACTCCGGCAAGTGGCCAAAAGTGGTGAGGATCTTCTCATCCCAGATGCCACAGAGCACCATCCCGGGGATAACAATACGGTATTAACAGTCTTTGAAACCTTCGCATCAAATAATAGGCGCAAGAGAACACTCCGCAACCTTGCCGAAATCTGCCACATGGCAGCAATAAATCCATGGAGTGACACGGCTATTACCTTCAATACCAGTGACGAACCTAAATTCTGAACAACCCAAGCACCAGCTGCACTGGTCCTCGGTCCAATTGTGGACGGCTTTCGACTCACCAAAGTACTCATGGACAGCGGCAGTGGATTGAACCTCATCTATGAGGAAACTCTTCAAAAAATGGAAATAGACTGGAATCGCATTGAGCAAAGCAGCACAACCTTCCAAGGAATCATCCCCAGCCAGGAAGCACGCTGCACTGGGAAAAATACACTAGATGTGGTATTCGGCACGCCGGAGAACTATAGGTCCGAAGAAATTACACTCCAAGTGGCCCCGTTCAGTAGCGGATACAACGCCCTTTTAGGGCGGGAGGCGTTCACGATCTTCCAAGCTATACCCCATTACGGGTACATGAAGCTCAAAATGCCCGGGCCCAATGGAATCATCACTCTCGCTAGTGATCCGGACATAGCACTCCGCGCCGAAAACAAAACAGCCACATTGGCCCTCGAGGCACTATCCGAAGCCCTTGCGGCCGAGGAATTAACTGCACTGCGCTCCAAAGTGGACAGGGACGACGTGATACTTGACAAGAGATCCAAGTCCACCTCTTTTAAACCAGCGGATGAAATAGTCAAATTCCAAGTCCACCCAACGGACCCTACAAAAACAGCCTCCATCGGGGCACAGTTAAACCCCGCTGTGGACGCCGCACTACGAGAGTTCCTGCATGAGAATTGGGACATATTCGCCTGGCACCCCTCAGACACGCCAGGAATCCCACGCAGGCTGGCCGAACACTACCTTAATATTCTAAAGGGATTCAAGCCGGTCAAGCAGACTCTTCGGCATTTCTCTGAACCTAAGAGACAAGCTATGAGAGAGGAACTAGCCAAGTTATTGGAGGCCGGATTCATTAGAGAAATAAAAGACCTGGACTGGCTAGCAAACCTGGTGATGGTACCAAATAAGGACAAATCCTCGCGCCTATGTGTTGATTTCAAGGACCTCAACAAGGCTTGCCCAAAGGATCCCTTCCCCCTCCCCCGCATCGATCAAATTATCGATGCTACCGCAGGACACGATTCATTGTGTTTCCTCGATGCATACTCTGTCTACCACAAAATCAAGATGGTGGAGTCCGACCAAGCCGCAACGGCATTTATCACACCATACGGCCCCTTCTGTTTCAACACAATGCCTTTTGCGCTCAAAAATGCCGGCGCAACATATCAGTGCATGATTCAGACATGTCTGGAGAAACAGATCGACAAAACAGTAGAGGCATACATAGATGATGTGGTCATCAAAACCAAACATGTCGACTCTCTAATAGACAACTTGAGGCTCACATTCGACAACCTCTGAACATACGACATCAAGCTCAATCCGGAAAAATGTGTTTTCGGTGTACCAGCCGAAAATCTCCTGGGTTTCATTGTCTCCGTCATACTCCAATTGGATCATGCTGGCATCATCCTGACGTCCCCAACCGGAGATACAGTTCAATACGTACTACAAATACTGTATACAGACTCCAACAACGCAACCGAATACGAAGCCCTGTTACATGGTCTTCGGATGGTAGTCTCCATGGGAATTCAATGCCTGGAGGTGCGTGGGGATTCGAACCTTGCAATATCCCAAATAAATGGAGACTTCAATGCCAAGGATCCGAAGATGGCGGCCTATCGCAACACCATCCTAAAGATGTCACCTCGGTTCGAGGGGCTCGAATTTCACCATGTGGCTCGGGAAAACAATCAGGCGGCGGATATCCTCGCCCGCATCGACGCAAAATGTGATGCGGTCCCCCCCAACATCTTTTTGGAGAGGTTGTTTAAGCCATCCGTGGTATGGGAAGGGGATGCCAGTAACAATAGTCTGGACCCGGCCAAAATGCCCGATACCGAACACTCTGACATAATCGGAGGCTCTGCCACCGAAATAACACCTTCTGCCCACGTAATAATGGCCATCATCGCCCCGTGGACAGAACCATTCCTGGCCTACCTAACTAGGCAGGAACTTCCCGGGGACCAAAATGAGGCACGCTGCATAGTGCGGCGATCTAAAGCCTGCAGGGTCCATGAGGGAGAGTTATATAAAAAAAGCACTACCGGAGTCCTTCAAAGGTGCATCTCCGAAGAGGAAGGGCGGAAGCTTTTGGCAGAAATTCATGCCGGACTCGGCGGCCACCACGCCGCAGCCCGGGCCCTTGTAAGCAAGGCCTTCCATACAAGTTTTTATTGGCCGACGGCCCGGGTAGATGCACAGGACTTGGTCCAACAATGTGTTGGTTGCGAGCTTTTTGCAAACCAAAGCCACATGCCACCCACCGCCCTCCAAACAATCCCCATTACCTGGCCCTTCGCGGTCTGGGGGCTTGACATGGTTGGACCCCTTAAAGGGGGAACCCATAAGAAAAAAATACTTACTGGTTATGGTGGATAAATTCACCAAATGGATAGAAGCCAAACCTGTTAAAATGGCCGAATCCGGACCGGTGATAGACTTCATATCCGGGGTTGTACACCGTTATGGCGTCCCCCACAACATCATCACTAACAACGGCACGAACTTCACGGCCGACGAGGTAAAACTCTGGTGCAGCAACATGGGCATTAAGCTAGATTATGCCTCTGTCTATCACCCACAAACTGACGGCCAAGTTGAGCGAGCAAATGGTCTTATCATGAGCGCCATCAAACCTAGATTAGTGCGATCCTTAAAGGAGTCTAACACACACTGGGTAGTGGAGCTCGACTCCATACTCTGGGGCTGCGGACCACGCCGAATCGTACTACCGGATACACACCCTTCTTTATAGTGTATGGCACAGAGGCGGTTCTGCCCTGCGACATAATTCATGACTCACCTCGAGTGCGCATGTACAAAGAAAGAGAAGCCGAGCTCGATCGGCAGGACAGTCTGGACACCTTGGAGGAGCGCGACGTGGCAAAAGCCCGTTCCGCATTCTATCAGCAGCAGGCTCACAGATACCAAAGCAGAGAAGTACGTGCCAAAACTTATAACGTTGGCGAGCTAGTTCTACGCCTGCCGGAGAAGAAAAAGACCAAGCTCAAGCCCAAATGGGAAGGTCCCTTCATTATTGACCAATTTCTAACCGGTGGAGCGTACCGTCTGCGGGATGCATCGAATAATCGACTTGAGCCGAACCCATGGAACGTAGCCAGGCTTCGAAGATTCTACGCCTAGTGCCGGACTCTATGTGTGTCCCCTTCCTCTGTCCATTTTTGCATATACATTATCTATCTTTTTTCTCTTCCTTTCTTTTATTCTTTCTCAAGGCCTTCAAGGGCCAACTTGTGCCTTGCTTGCACACTATTGACGCGCTAACCACGCTCATTATACCTGGGGGCTTCTTACACAAAAGCTTAATTATTCATCTAGGCTTCATGCCCCGCACATGTGTTATTCTTCCGCATGTACCTTTTCTTCGCCATTATATGCATCGATATGACTTAAGTTTTGGCCAAGCTCAGTTGCCTAGCTCTTGTATTTATGCCCTACATTCCTGTTAATTCGGCTAGGGCATAAGGGGAGCACCTCTGCGATTTTTACTGCCGGGTCAGCCGGATGTGTACCTCAGACTGGGTGAAGCCGAAAGCTAGCGTTCTTAAGGGAATATTTGGTCGGTGAACAAAAGATGATTTTTATTTATTTTCCATATGTGCCCCCAGATGTTTTTGCCTGCGTCTCCTCTCGCAGTCCGGACATGCACTTTAGGGCATGCGTACCCAGGGAAAGGAACCCTTAACAGAACTATTCTCCCTGGAAGATGTTTCTTACTACCCATGTAATATAACATAACTAGTTGAATACTTGTCTGTTCAAGCACTAATGACCCCTACGCCTGGTTTCCACGCATACCCCGGTTCTTATATAACTGAGCGGGTATTCGGATACACTCCGGACTATTGGGTCCCGAGGTTGAAGCGAAAAGGTCCGCCATGACAAATGATTTACAATCCGGCTAGAAGGCATTATAGATGTCACTTTAATTACATAGTCATGTAGACTGACTAAATTCCTCTTCTATACCATCCAACAGGCTGTCTAGCCAACAATCCTGTTGGGAATACTTTGCGGCTAATTCTACTTGCCCATACACTAAGATAATGGGGATCTCTTTCCCATCAGGCCCCATAGGTCCGACCTCGGCCATGTGGTTTGGGTCAGCCTTGGTATACCGCGTCTTCACCATGGCCCAGGCACCTTGACGGCAGGACGATATCTTCCATAATCGTAAGCGCCGCCGTGCTCCCTTGAGCTTCTCCGCAAGCTCTCCAATGCCTTTTGGCAGGGAGACTGATGGCCACAAGGCCTGGGCAATACCTTGCATCACCTGCCGAACTTGTTCGTGCAGTTGTGAGAGCTTGGGTAGAAGATCACCCGCAGACCCGGGCATCTCCTCCGTGGGACGACCCGTCAGCATACCTGCAGACATAACTCTGTTAGTCGGCTTCTTCGCCGCACCCTTTTAAGGGTTCGTTCAAGCACTTACTGAAAATGCCGCGTTGAAGCCGCTTATTCTCCTTCTCGGAGTCCGCAAGCAAGGCTCGAACATCTTTCAGTTCCACGCTCAGCTTGGTATTGGCGTCTTGGATATTGTTTTTCTCCCGCCTGACCTTAGTCAGCATGCGTTCGCCAGCCTTTAGCTATCATACGACATGCTGGTCCTCCGGATTCTCTCTAGAGTCATCTGCAATATCTACTGTTAGATCTGCAGCCATGCTGCACACTATATAGTACCTATCATTCTTTGAAACAAATGTTACTAGCTGGGGACTTTTTAGGTTCCTTCAATGCGGCAATGGCGGCCCAAAGTTGGGTCTTGCATTCCTCCAGTTCCTGTGATAGTCGAGTATTCTTCTCTGTAAGAACCTGCACAATAAATGATCCTTAAATCAGTTTGCCAACTGTTTCAAGTCTCAGGGGCTACTGATACATATAATCGTCAGATTTGCTTACCCGTACATCCTTTACATACTGGTTCGTGGCTCTGGCTAGACCATTTTGAGCAGCACGGAGGTACGCGTCTCTAGAATTGAAGGCATCAAATGCCTCTGGTGAGAAGCAAGCGTCACGGAGTACGGCCCGGCGACGCCTATGATTCATGGAGCTCTCCACTTCTGAATTTGTAGCGGACAGTCTATCTGCATCCTCTGTAGGAGGAGTATCCGGCGTCCGCCTCATGTCGGCTTCCGCCTCTATGTCCGGCCCTGGAGCCCGACTGGTGGAAGCATGATCGCCAGCCTCTTTGGACATATTCCGGTGAGCTTTTTTTCTATTAAAGAAACATGGACGTCATTACATTTTGAGAAAGACGACAACCATAGAGCGGGGTTTTTGTCATGCCTCTGCACTGGCATCTCCGTCCTGACCGCCTTCCTTTTTGGCCTACCCGGCCTTGGTGCCTCTTGTTGGCGAGTTGCTGTGGGTTCGGCACGGCGCCCCGAATGCCTTCCTTGTAAAACACCATATGTATATGGTAGGTGAAGTGTCTAAAAGGGGTTCCTAGTTTTTGGAGTTGGTATTTTGGTTTTTCTTACGTGCGACACAGGGAGCAGTCCGGGATAGTCGGCCGTAATGGCCACCATGGCGTCATAACAGCTCAATTGATAGAACTTCCTGTCTATCAGCTCCAGGAATATGTCCAGATCTTCTTCGAGTCCGGGACCGAGGGCCCGGTCAGGGTCCTCTGGTTGTGGAGATGGGCTTTTGACCCCCCTTATGGCTTTTCGCAGTTCCATCCGTAAAATGGCAAGGTGAGTACCTACGACAAAGAATGCGGGAAGGATGGGAGTAAGGAGATATAACTCACCCAGTTTGGAGGGTTGTACATGGAGAATCCATCCCGTGGCTTGATGCGGATGAACTCCTCTTCCTCTCCCTTGAACAACTCAGACATATTTTTTGCTAAAGCAGCAGCGGTGTCTGGTCCCTTACGCCCGCAACGGGTGGCATCATCTTCCCTGTTAAAACACCACAGGGGGTGCCCTCGATATTGAAGTGGTTGCACTCCCCACATTATGCATATTGACATAACCTCGATTACTGTCAATCTTGATTGAGCCAACACTTTAATCCGGTTCATCAGGTAGAGGACTTCTCCGTTGTCTTCCTCCTGGGGGCTCCGTGGACGCCAGCTTCGGCGTTTCTTCAGAGGAGCATTGTTGAACTCAGGAAGACCCCACAGAATAGGGTCCGGAAGGGGGACATCCTCCATATAAAACCATTTCGAAGGCCAGTCCTCGGATGTCTTCTTCGGGGTACCAGACAGGTATCCGGTTTCGGCGATGCGCCATATTTCGGCTCCGCCTACTTGATAAAGTGACCCCTTCTGTGTGCGGGGGACGAGGCAAAATAACCTTTTCCACAGCTCGAAATGAGCCTCGCAGCCCAGGAATAACTCGCAGAGGGCAACATAGCCGGCGATGTCTAATATGGAAGCTGGGGTGAAATTATGCAATTGGAGGCCATAAAACTCCAGGAGCCCGTGGAGGAACGGATGAATTGGAAATCCGAGTCCTCTTAATAAGTAAGGAAGAAGGCATACCTTCTCCCCCGTAGAGGGGCTGGGGAAGCTCTCCGCTTGCACCCGCCATTGTAGGTGGCGAGCCCGACTCGGACGGGAACCATATACGCTGGAGGGAGAAATCCCTGAGTCTGTAGTTTGACTAATCGACTGTGTGAGACAGAACACCTCTCCCAATCACCGGGCTTAGGGCTACGGGGGCGAGAGGAGGAGATGCGGTGGTCAGCCATGTTGGAGTGGATTTTTCCAAAGTGTGCTCCGATGGATTCTCGCTGTGGGAGGATGGTATGTATTGGATCTAAGAATCCCCATCCCTTTAATAGGCAATTTATTTATCTGGTTTGGGGGTGAATGTAAAAACACCCTGGCTCCTCGTATTCATTCGACGCGTGGAAGATAGCCCTTATTGGGCGCGGAAGCCAAGAGGTCCAACATTTATGGGGCCGGACACTACTTAACAAACATTCAGAATTTGGAGAAGAACCCGCCTTGCAATGCCAAAGACAATACTGCATGTCGGACTTGACGTCATTGAAGCCTGGTTCGGGGGCTACTGAGGGAGTCCTGGATTAAGGGGTCTCCGGACAGCCGAACTATATCCTTTGGCCGGACTGTTGGACTATGAAGATACAAGATTGAAGACTTCGTCTCGTGTCCGGATGGGACTTTACTTGGCGTAGAAGGCAAGCTAGGCAATACGGATATGTATATCTCCTCCTTTGTAACTGACCTTGTGTAACCCTAGCCCCCTCCGGTGTCTACATAAACTGGGGGGTTTTAGTCCTTAGGACAACAATCATACCATAGGCTAGCTTCTAGGGTTTAGCCTCTTCGATCTCGTGGTAGATCAACTCTTGTACTACTCATATCATCAAGAACAATCAAGCAGGACGTAGGGTTTTACCTCCATCAAGAGGGCCCGAACCTGGGTAAACATCGTGTCCCCTGCCTCCTGTTACCATCCGCCTTAGAGGCATAGTTCGGGACCCCCTACCCGAGATCCGCCGATTTTGACACCGACACCGGCTATGAGGCCTTCATATTCTGTGTTATTTTTGGAGACCTTCTCGCCGTGCTGGATGCAGAGTTGCATGTCGTAGTAAAGCTTGTCCTGAGTGGGCGAGATGAGCACGGCTCCAGCCCCCACGCCCTGGTGCGCAAAGGCGCCATCAAAATACATGACCCAGCCGTCTGGTGTCACTTCCTGGGGAGGTGGACCAGTCTTCTCCTTCCTCAAGAGTCGGGGCATCCGTCCATCCTGCCACAAAATCGGCGAGCGTGGCTCCCTTGATGACCCTGGTGGTGCTGAACTCCAGCTGGAATGCTTGCAGCTCGATGTTCCATTCAGCGACCCTTCCGGCTGAGTTTGGGCTCCTGAGTACCCTCTCCAATGGGTAATATGATACGACCTTGATGGGGTGCCCCTGGAAGAAGTGTCGCAGATTGCACGAGGCCACCAAGAGTGCGAGCAGGAGCTTTTGTGGCATGGGGTAGCGTGCCCTTGCGTCCTGTAGTACGGTGCTGACGAAATACACCGGGTGCTCGACGAGGGCTGGCACACTGTTGAGGCTCGGGTCTTGCGGAGATTGTGGCGTATCCTGAGGTGGAGGGTTTCCTGAGACTTGGCCATCCTCGGGAGTTTCCGCGAGTTGCCCTGCCGAGCTTGATATTCCGCCGCTGAGGGCTCTGGTGTGCCTTCCTGACCCTGCGTTGCATCAGCTCTGGCTCGGCGCGGCACACTCTTGTGTTTGCGCTCCTCCCAAACCGCCACCAGTGCTGCACTGGCGGAGTACGGGGTGGCGGCGAGGTAGAGTACTAGAGGCTCGAGAGGCCGCGACGCCACCATCACCGGGGGGCTGGTGAGGTATTTCTTGAGGTCTTGGAAGGCTCGGTCGGCCTCCGGGGTCCACTCGAAGGGGCCTTTCTTTTTCATGAGCTTAAAGAAGGGTAAGGCGCGCTCGCCCATCTTAGAGATGAAACACCCTAATGCGGTCACCCGTCCCGCCAGCTTTTGCATCTCCTTGAGGGTCTGTGGCGAGCTCATGTCTTTGATGGCCTTGATCTTCTCCGGGTTCGCCTCGATCCCTCTGTGGGATACGAGAAACCCCAACAGCTTGCCAGAGGGGATGCCAAACACACACTTCTCCGGGTTAAGCCTCAAGTTCACCCGACGCAAACTCTCAAAGGTCTCTTCCAAGTCTTGAATCAACGTCCTCGCCTCGCGAGATTTAACCACTATGTTATCAACGTAGGCATCTGTGTTCCTGTCGAGCTTCCGCCCCAAGGCGATGTGCATCAGCCGCTGAAAGGTTGCGCCCGCGTTGTGAAGGCCGAAAGGCATGCATGTGTAGCAGTACACCCCACATGGTGTCAAGAAGGCTGTCTTCTCCACATCCTCCACCGCCATCTTGATCTGATGGTATCCAGAGAACGCATCCAGGAAACATAACAAATCGCACTCGGCGGTGGAGTCGATGATTTGATCGATGCGCGGAAGGGGGAACGGATCTTGGGGGCAGGCTTTGTTGAGGTTGGTGAAGTCAACACACATATGTTCCTTCCCACCTTTCTTCGGTACTACGACAGGGTTCACCATCCATTCGAGGTATCAAAATTCTCGGATGGTACCTGCCGCCTCCAGCTTGCGTGTCTCTTGGATGATGAAGGCCTGCTTCTCAGTGGACTGCCGTCTTGCTCGCTACTTCACGGGGCATACATTGGGGCACACCCTTAGATGATGCTGGATTACCTCCCTCGGGACCCATACCAGCTGATTGGGCTCCCACGCGAATATCTCCTTGTCCGCGCTCAAAAACCTCACAAAAGCTTCTTCTTGTCCTGGGTCAAGGCCGGTTCCTATGGTGAAGGTGGCTCCTGAAGATCTGTCCTCGTTGACCGTCACCTACTTGGTCTCCGCCTTGTCTTGGGTGAACAACTGCCTCTTCTTGGTGGGCGCGGTCTCCTTGGCCTCGAGCGCATCGGCGCCGGCTAGCTGTGCCGCTGCCGCGGTCTTAAAGGCGAGCCTGAGCGCCGTCACGGCCTCCTTAGTGCCCCCCTTGACGGTGAGGATGCCCTTGCTCCCTGGCATCTTCATGAGGTTGTAGGCCGGGTGAGTCGCCGCCATGAACTGAGCGAGAGCCGGGTACCTGAGGATGGCGTTGTACGGGAGACCGACGCAAGTGATGTCAAAGTCCACCAGCTCGGTGCGATAGTTGTCTCGCGTGCCAAAGGTGACAGGGAGGCGGATCTGCCCTAGAGAGTGGGCAGCTCCACCACCCACTCCCATGAAGGGCTTGCTGAGGCCGAGACGCTCGGGCGGCACATGAAGAAGGCTGAAGGCTTCTACGGAGAGCAAGTTCAGGCCGGCGCCGCCGTCGATGAGGGTCTTCGTGATGGCCACGTTGTAGACGGTGGACGTGTAGAGCATCGGGAGCATCCTGGAGCCGGTGGTGGAGTCGGGGTGGTCTTCCGAGCCGAAGGTGAGGTCGGCCTCCAGCGCGGTCCTACCCGACGAAGCCCCCGGGCGCCTGGTGGCTACCCCAATCTGACGGAAGAAAGGTTTGACATGGCGGTCTGAAGGTGGTGCTTGAGAGCCGCCCAACAGTGTCGTGACTGCGTGGTGCGCCGGCACCGCATAACGCGTGGTGAAGAGGTCGTGGAGCTCCCCCCAGGATGCCACCGTGGATCCCGGGAGGTTGAGCAGCCAGGCGCGCGGCTCGCCGGCGAGGGCCATGGGCAACCAGTTGGCCATGATCTTGTCGTCGCCCTGGCTTCGAGGACGGCTGTCGGTGTCAAAACCGGCGGATCTCAGGTAGGGGGTCCCGAACTGTGCGTCTAAGGCGGATGGTAACAGGAGGCAGGGGACACGATGTTTTACCCAGGTTCGGGCCCTCTTGATGGAGGTAAAACCCTACGTCCTGCTTGATTTATTCTTGATAATATCAGTAGTACAAGAGTTGATCTACCACAAGGTCAGAGAGGCTAAACCCTAGAAGCTAGCCTATGGTATGATCGTATGTTGTCCTACGGACTAAAACCCTCCGATTTATAAAGACACCGGAGGGGGCTAGGGTTACACAGAGTCGGTTACAAAGAAGGAGATCTACATATCCGTATTGCCAAGCTTGCCTTCCACGCCAAGGAGAGTCCCATCCGGACACGGGACGAAGTCTTCAATCTTGTATCTTCATAGTCCAACAGTCCGGCCAAAGGATATAATCCGGCTGTCCGGATATCCCCTAATCCAGGACTCCCTCAGTAGCCCCTGAACCAGGCTTCAATGACGACGAGTCTGGCGCGCAGATTGTCTTCGGCATTGCAAGGCAGGTTCCTCCCCCCGAATACTTCATAGAAGATTTTGAACACGAGGATCGTGTCCGGCTCTGCAAAACAAGTTCCACATACCACCGTAGAGAGAATAATATTTCCACAAATCTAATCTGCTGACATACCCCGTAGCGTGACATCACACCACAGCCAGGTCTTTATTCGAATTGTTTTTCATAACCTATCTCAGCGTGTTTCGTGAGGCGGTTTCCTTGGCACGTCTTGTCGAAGCAGAGATCGTGTCCCCTTATTACGGGATTCCCATCAATACGGACGTGGGTAACCCAACCACGCCATCAATTACGGCACTTGGGGGATAAGCGAGTTTTACCAGGCTAGTGGGGGCGCGTAGTTTCGTCCGCCCTTATAAGGGGATAAGGTTTCACCTTTTTCTACCCATGCCTTCTTCCTCCTTGCTCATCCATTCTCGCGCACTCGAGCTCCAGCGCCCAAGTCCACATCCTTCTCCTCGACTCTCTACAAACATGTCCAGAGTGGGAGGCAAGTGGATGGCCTCCTCCGTCACGGAGGGACACATCAAAAAGCTACGTGGGGCTGGATACTTAGCCGCGGATATCGCGCACCGGCTGCCAGCCGCGGGGCAGATCATCCCTACCCCGGAACCTCACGAAAGGGTGGTTTTCCTCCCCCACTTCGTCCGCGGACTGGGGTTTCCCCTCCATCCATTCGTCTGCGGCCTCATGTTCTATTATGGGCTGGACTTTCATGATCTGGCCCCGAATTTCATCCTCAACATCTCGGCATTCATCGTCATGTGTGAGGCTTTCCTCCGCATCCGGCCCCACTTTGGCCTATGGCTGAAGACCTTCAATATCAAGCCGAAGGTAGTAGGCGGCCAACAAGCGGAATGCGGCGGAGCCATGGTGGGCAAAATGCCCAACGTTACATGCCTCGAGGGCTCCTTCGTGGAGACCATAAAGGGTGGCAATCGGGGTGGATCTACATCACCGAGCCACGCGACACCAACTGGGTGGCGGCCCCCGAGTTTCGACCCGGAATCCCCATGCGGCTCACTTCCTGGAAGGAGAAGGGCCTGTCCTGGGGCTCATCGGTGGAGCTGGACGGACTCATGAAGTGTATCCGGAACATGACAAGCAAGAAACTTAAGCTTGTCAACATTGTCCAGGTCATGCTCTTCTGCCGGATCCTCCCGTGTCAACAACGGGCTTGTTGGCTTTCTGGGAATGGGGGTCCCCAGACTTGCCTGCCTGTGGCCTGCGGCGTGGCTCAAGCGGGGGCCCATCGCGGCCCATCTTCATCAGCTCAAGCTCAAAGACCCTCGCGAGGAGCCAAGCCTTGCGGGGTGGACGACAGGAAGCTTCCTCAGAGGCAGCCTCATCAGTCAGGCTCACGAGGAGGCGGAGAGATCAAGGCAGGGGTACCTCGCGAGGAACCCGTGACGCAAGCCATGACGATCGAGACCAGGCGGGCGCCAGGCGGGCACCGGCCTACGCAGTGTCCTTGTTTCCCCTTTGGTGCAAAAAGGGGGCAAGCACAGGCCAAGGCATCAGGCAAAGGTTACCATTCCGGTGCAACGAGACCAAGACCAGCCGGACGGCAGGACGGAGGTCACCGTGGAGCCCAAGACGGCGTCATCGCCAGTGCTTTTGGCAGCCGAAGACAACCTTTGGTCAGGATAACTTGTAGTAGATGTTCCCCTTCGAAATGGCCAATTGTTGGCGCCCTTCCCGCTCATTATTTGGGGAGAGGCCCAGGGCCTCTATAAATAGAGCTAGCCACCACAGAATAGACATAATCTAGACATCTAGAGAGGATCGAGACATCTAGAGATCCCCAGAGACATCTAGACACCCGAAGAACATCGAGAGATCTGGTAGAACCCTAGAAGAGAGAGAGAGAGAGAGGCGATGAACTCACCCTAGCAGTTCATCGCACCAACTCGAGAACACCTCTCGCGAGGCTGTTCTTCCCTTGTACAGTCCATCATCACCCCAGAGGCAATCCACCACACCACACACTCGAGTAGGGTATTACACCACAACGGTGGCCCGAACCACTATAAACCTCGTGTCTCTTGTGTTGTTCATCATTTTCATCTTAGTTCGCATGAGAGGATCAGACGTAGATTGGTAGGGGAGAGATCTCCGCGCGCACCCCAGTGTTCGAACCTCAAGGGTCTGCCGGAACCCCAAAACCGACATTTGGCGCGCCAGGTAGGGGTGCGCCGGAGTCCTCCTTCCTCCGTGTCACGTTCCGCCATTTCTCCACCCAGATGTCAAGCAACCCGGCTGCCAACGCCAACCGTTGGGCGGCGTGGCCCGCCCACGCCGTGTCGCCGTCTCAGGGCGACCTCAACCTTGCGCCTCAGGCAGCTCACGCTCCGTAGGACGCTGCGGGGCGCGGGCGACGCGGCCAGACACCGCCTGCCCTCACGCCACGGCAGGTGCGGGCCGAAACAAGGGCCTCGAACCACGCCGCTGCCACGACGCATACACCCTATGGGAGCAGGCGAATTCCAGGGCCGCGCTCACGGTGGCCCTAGAGCTACTATGGTGCCGCTTGCTGGAAAGCGGCCGCGACGTGTTGTTGGAACGAGTGGCCGAGCTCCTGGACGCCGCCGCCTCGGGAGCGCCCCCCTTCTGCATCCAGCTGCCGCCCCAGATCCAGGACAGGTCACGCGACGGCATTATGCGCGCCCACGCGATTTCAGGCGGGCCCCAGGGCCGGTCCAGCACCACCACCTCCGCCAGCACCGGGCGACAGATCGCTCCGGCCCTTCCCCGAGCCAACAAAGGGATGCGCACCGCGGCCTTTGGCCTCGGCGGACCACCGTGTCATCACATACAAGGTGATGCCCCAAGCCAGACTGCGTGGCATGCGGGGCACTACAGCGAGGTCCACGAGGTGGTCGCCCCGGAGGCCTACATACCCCGCATGGTGGATCAAGGGCGCGAGCTGGAAGAAGGTCACGGCTCGTTCCTCGGGCCCGGCTGGGACCAGGAGGCGCCAGAAGCCGAGCTCTTTAAGGAACCCCAAGAGAGCATCGACAATCGCGCCGACAGCGGCAACTATCGGGTACCACTCATCCCTCAGGAGCAAGCTTACGCTAACCATGGGTCGCAGGAGGTACAGGTCGCTGCAGCGGATGGCTGCCCCAACGCTGCAGCCCCTTATCCCTCGGGAGGAGGGTGCAGGGGGCTGTAGGAAAGGGGGCGAGATCCGGGCTCCCCCTCGCGGCGGTCGGGTCAAGATGTTCTCCAGAGGTAGGCCCTCTGCCGGGAAGGTGCCCCATGGCCTGCCCCCGACGGAGGACCCGTGGTCGTCTGGGGAACCGCTGGCGACGGCTCTACCCCATTGGCGTCGTCCTTGGTTTCCGGTCACCGTCAATGGCGGTAGAGTGAGGCACAAGGCGGGGCCCTCGTCTGGCGATATGAAGCAAGGCCAGTACCTGTGAAGAAGGCCCAGTGCCTGTGAAGCTCGCCGCCCCGTGACACTCTGACGTAATAACGAGTGGGGTTGTACACGCCCCGGAGTCTCAGGAGCGCCGGCCTCAGGCCCTGGGGCTCCCGCCCACGGCCAGTGGCAGCACTTAGCTCCGCGCTGGTGAGAAGACGTCGAAGAATAGACTAGGCGCCAGACGCGGCTTTTTTGTTTTTCTTCCGTCTTTTTTGCGTTTTTGCTTCTTCCTTGTCAGCAAGTTTCTTTTGTTTGGATTTAAGTTGGATTTTAGTTCAAAGCTTGCATGCATTCGGGGAGGGGTGTTTAGTCTCATTCGAGCAATCTCTCTCGTTCTGGTTTCGGATTTGCGCCCCAAGCTAGCGTCAGCTGCCCCCCTCACAAACCCCTCGTGAGCCGGGATGGGCCAGGTACGCCTACAGCCAGGACCACTATCCCCGTACCCTCTCCGGAGGTCCTCGTCACAGGATCAGCAGGTTAATCGAGGGACGCCGGAGGCGTAGCATCCCCCCGCAGGCCTGCTCAGGGCACGCCAGGGCCGGAAGGATAAACTGCGGAGGCATGCGGTCAGTCGGACATATCACTCACCATGTCTTCTGGGCGCCCTCGGAAGCGTCACTGGCATCGTCGACATTGTCACCACCGCCGCCAGCATCCCCATCATCGCCAGGATCGTCCATAACATCGCCTTCATTGGCGCCCACAACCACGCCGTCGTCATCAGACGCGAAGGCCCTGACGAGGGCGTCCACGTTGTCCTCCACCCACCGCGCCAGGTCACCTCGGACGGCAATGGCCACGGGTGCGATGGCAGCATCGAAGTCAACATGGGGGTCCCTGTCCTACAGATAGCTGAAGACACGGGAGAAGGCACGACCGAGCAAGGCTCAGCTCCTCTCTTCGACAAGCCAGCGGGACCTCTCGGACCGGTTCTCTAGAAGCGTCACCACATCAGTAAAAAAATGGAGGTTGCCGGCGTAGTTGACCTCATGCAGCTCCCTAGCAGCAGCCTCGCAGACATAGCCCAAAGCTGTGTTGGCCCTCTCTCGGAGCGTTTGAAGCATGGGGGCATGCACATGCTCCAGAACCCGCCGCCAACGGAGCTCGTCCTCACTTTGCTGCGCGACGGCCTCGGCATCATCGACCCTCTGTTGAAGAAGAAGCTGCTCAGCCCGAGAAGAGGACAGCTCCGCCTGCGCCACGCCAAGGGCCGCTGCGAAGGAGTCCGCATGCCGCGTTGCTTCGGTCAGTTTGGCCCTGAGGGCTGTGGTCCTGCCCTCGGCCTCGGCCTTGATCAGCCCCGACCTCGTCCCGTGTTCGCGCTCGAGGACCGAGTGAGCTTCCGCCACGCGGTGATCGACTTCTTCCTGGGCTCGGGCTTCGCGCGCGGCAATGTCATCCTCCGCCTGGGCCACCAGGCGCTCCCTTGTCTCCAACCACTCAAGGTCAAGGTTGCGCTCGGCAGCCTCCAGCGTCAGCATCTGCTTGCGCTTCAGAAGCTCCACCCGGTGGATAGAGGCCGCCCCATCGACTCAAGGGCCGCCTGGCGCAATTCCACTTGCTGCTCCAGGGAGTTGCTCCGGGCTTGGAGCTCCTGTGCGCGCTCCATCGCATCCTTGTGCCGTCGGTCTGCCTCCCGAGCCTCCTCAACGGCCAGGGAGCAGGCCTCCCGCGAAGCTGCCAGCGACGCCTCAGCCTTCGCGTTGTCAAGATCACGCTGATGACGCGCGAGGGCTACGACAACCTTTAGTTTGCACTTGTCCTCAACAAGGCGCAAACCTTCGGCCTCAAGGCGCGCATCCTCGTCAGCAAGCTCCGGCCCGATTCGGCTCACCGCATCCGCCACCCCCTAGAGGAACTCTTCATGAAGGGCACGACGCTCCCGAGCACGCCTGAGCACCTCCTCCATGTCACCTTCTTCCACTAGAGCATGCAGAGGGCCCCGAGGTGGTAAGCCCCCTCCAGGCATGGAGCAGGGGGCTGCCGCCCCAGCCGTCGCCGGATGGACCGCCCTGAGAGTCCGGCCCGGCGTCGATCCACCCACGGAGGAGCCAAGGACAAACCTCATCCATTTGCCTTCTATGACCAGAGAAGGGGCACGGGGCAAGCCTGACGCGCCCCGAGAAGACTCGCGAAGAAAGGGGATCTGGCGAGCAAGCTCGAGGCGCCCTATGGAGCAGATCACTCCACCAACCGGTCCAACGGCGGGGGCGCCACATGAGCTCGGCGGACCCGGAGCCACTAAAGGGGGCGAAGCTGCTGGGGCTGGCTCCTGGGTCGACTCGACGGACTCAGCAAGGCGGGACCTGAAGGGCCACGGTCAGCCACGAGGATAACAGAGCAAGTGAGCAGGGAGAGAAGAAGGCTTACTCGTCCTTAGCAAAGTACTTCCTGCGCTTCAACAAGCGGCAAGGGCGGTCGCTACCGCCTGAGGCCTCCTTCCTCTTGCGAAGGGTCTTGAAGTCCACACGAAACCGACCCAAGCGCCTGGGGCGGGGGTCGGCCTGGGGCGCAGAAGAAGCCTCAGGATTGTCGGCACCGTAGGAGTCAGCTTTGGGGGCACCGTCGGGCGTCGCCTCACGAAGAACGGCTGGGGGCTCGGGAGCCCCGGCCTCAGGACCCGAAGGCCAAAACCCTGCATCAACCGCCGCACCAGGGCGGGCCTCAGGGGATGCCGCCCTCGAGGCTTCACGCGGCGCCACCACCTCGACATCAGCCACCTGAGCCCCTGCCAGCTCTCTTCCCGCTCTGCCGCCTGGGGAGGGACCGCTATGGGCACGGGGGGAGAAACCACGACAACTGGGTTCTCGCATGGCCCCGTGAGGCCAACCGGGCGCAGCCCCCACTCATCGAAGCTGGGCATTTGCTTCACGAAATCGGCCCTGCAGGAACAAAGGTACAGAAGGATGCCACCGCTCCATAAGCTGCCTAGGGAAGGATCACCAGTCAAGACCCGAAGCACCGTCTACAGCACTTCGGGCATCAAGTCCTCCTCCTGAAGCCGCATGTGGTCTCCGCGCCCCACAAAGTCCCACATCCGGCGAGAGTGGCGCTGGAGAGGAGCAATGCGACACAGAAGGAACTTCCTCACCCCCTTGGGGGCTGTCACATTGTGCGCCCTCAAACTTTCGAAGCGGCGCCAGACGAAAGCGAGCCAGGGGCTCGCAAGCGGTTCATGACCCTAGCCTGGGTTGGGAACAGCAGGCAAGGTCGGGTGCGAGAGCAAGGGGCTGGGCACCCCGACGCCCACGTACAACCACCGCTCTCTGAACCTGGCCTGAGAGGGTAGAAGGCCGAAGTCAATCCATGAAGCAGCCGTCTCGGGCACTGCGAAGAAGCTTACACACCCCGAGCACTGAGTGGGATCACTCAGGCGCAAAGAGAAGAAGTGTCGCAGCAGAGCAACAGAAGGAGGGATGCCTATCATCGCCTCGCACACAAAAGCAAAGATGGCCAAGAGGGTAATGGACTCCGGCCCGAGGTGCATCATGTGGATCTGATAATGGGAGAGCACAACATTGAAGAAAGCAGAAAAGGGGGGAACCAGATCCGCCCACAGGGCATCGGCGAAGAATCAGACCTCCGTGACGGTCCTAGCAAGAAAGGCGCGGGATGCGGGCCAAACTGTGGTCCGGCCGCACTCGTTGAAGATGGAAGCGAGGGCGGAGTGGACCTTGTCCAAGGCTTCAGGGTTGAGCATAATTGACTGATCGACAGCGGGGGCCGCCGCTGGAGGTCCGCAGGACGAAGGCGCGGGCTTCTTCCCCCTTCCCTTCTTTGTCGGCGCCATGGTGTTGGGGATGGGGAAGAGCTCGGGCCGGATTGGCAGCAGAGGTTGGACCTCGGAGAAGAGGAAAGGTAGGAGGCGAGCGTGCAGCCAAAGGAGAAACAACTGTGTGCAACTACGGGTCCGCTTAGCCGGGCACGCAACAAGGCATCATGGGAAGTGCAGACACCCACGCCCAATCAACCGCCATGCGGCGCCCAAGGCCGCAGGCTGTTAGGGCCTGCGGTGCTTCGCGCTTGCCCCTTCGCTTCTCTACTAAGCCAAGCCCGCGTGCGCCTTGGGCCTGGGGGCTACTGTCAGCGTTCTGGGAACGGGGGTCCCCAGACTTGCCTGCCTACGGCCTACGGCGTGGCTCAAGCGGGGGCCCAATGCGGCCCATCTTCATCAGCTCAAGGTCAAAGACCCTCGCGATGGGCCAAGCCTTGCGGGGTGGACGACAGGAAGCTTCCTCAGAGGCAGCCTCATCAGGCAGGCTCGCGAGGAGGCGGAGAGATCAAGGCAGGGGTACCTCGCGAGGAACCCGTGACGCAAGCCATGACGATCGAGACCAGGCGGGTGCCGGCCTACGCAGTGTCCTTGTTTCCCTTTGGTGCAAAGGGGGCAAGCACAGGCCAAGGCATCAGGCAAAGGTTACCATTCCAGTGCAACGAGACCAAGACCAGCCGGACGGCAGGACGGAGGTCACCGTGAAGCCCAAGACGGCGTCATCGCCAGTGCTTTTGGTAGCCGAAGACAACCTTTGGTCAGGATAACTTGTACCGGATGTTCCCCTTCGAAATGGCCAATTGTTGGCGCCCTTCCCGCTCATTATTTGGGGAGAGGCCCAGGGCCTCTATAAATAGAGCTAGCCACCATAGAGTAGACATCATCTAGACATCTAGAGATCCCCAGAGATGTCTTGTCACCCCAAGAACATTGAGAGATCTGGTAGAACCCTAGCAGAGAGAGAGAGGCGATGAACTCACCCTAGCAGTTCATCGCACCAACTCAAGAACACCTCTCGCGAGGCTGTTCTTCCCTTGTACTGTCCATCATCACCCCAGAGGCAATCCACCACACCACACACTGGAGTAGGGTATTACACCACAACGGTGGCCCGAACCAGTATAAACCTCGTATCTCTTGTGTTGTTCATCATTTTCATCTTAGTTTGCACGAGAGGATCAGACGTAGATCGGCAGGGGAGAGATCTCCGCGCGCACCCCAGTGTTTGAACCTCAAGGGTCTGCCAAAACCCCATACCTGAGAGGGCTTTCAACTTATGGGAGTTCGACCCGGCCCAGCACCAGAATCTACACGAGCTCTTCGACACGATGCACAAGGACGTCTGGAAGGTGCTATTCAAGGGCGCCGAGGTTCCCCCTTCTCTTACCGAGGACCGCGGGCTAAGCGCGAAGCGCCCTGCGAATCCGGTAAGCTCTATGCATAGGGTATTTATTTCCCATAGCTTAACCAGGTGCGGGGTCTGAGCTTCGATGCCTTTGACAGGACTGGGTGGAGACATTGGAGAAGATTAACTGTCCGGCCCCTCTGCCCGAAGACCCCGCAGACGCTCTCCTGACGGAGATGCGGACTCCGGCTCCTTATGAGGTGCCAGAGAAGGCCAAGAAGAAGGCCACGGGAACCCGAAAGAGTTCCCGGCACCAGGTGGTATCGGATACATCTTTTGATAACTCCGAGGTGCACTCCTCCCGTGAAAACGAGGAGAATGAAGACGAAGATTATCCCCCTCTAGCCGGGGGAGACAAGAAAAGGAAGGCCACCCCAACCGTGGAGGCCGAAGGGTCCAAGAAGGGAAGGACTCTCCTTCCAGAATGTTCCACCACCGCCGCCGACGGCGAAGACGAGTGGCTGCTCAGGGCCAAGCCCCTGGCGAAGTCGTAAGTATTCGGATACCAGAGTAAATCATAGCATACTTTTCCTAGCGTCGAATATGATTATGCAGTCCGCCCCAAGCCCGTATCGACGTATTATCATCGGACGATTCCTTGGACTCGTCAGACCTGAATAGTGATACACTTCCAACCGCCTCCTCTCCTTTCCCTACGGAAAATGCCGAGGTATTATCTCAAGGGGCACCGAGCCGGGGGGAGACAGTCCCGGAGGCGCCTCAAGGCAACCTTTCGGACTCCAGGAGCAAAGGGAGCAAGGCTCCCAGGGGCTCCAAGTTCGGCCCTCAGCCGGACACCGTGCCGGAACCTCCAGTGGTTCCGGACTCGGGCAGGCGGCCCTCTTCCAAGAGGGGCAAGCCGTCCGTGTTGGTGACCTCTGTCCATCCAGAGGCACCGGACGAACTACGCTTCCATCAACGAAGAGCACCGCACTATTATGAGTGCGGTGATCAAGAAGGTTCAGTCTGCCAAGAGCGGACTGACTGAAGCATGTGCCATCCTTCTAACAGGCTTTGAGGTAATTATTTAAAATATAGGAAAAATATTACCGCATGGACAGTAGCCCCTGATGCTCTGTTTGGTGTTCACAAAGAAAATCCGAATAAAGGTTCAAATAATATCTGCAGGAGTCTAATATAAGTATGTCTTTATGTGTATGCAGGCTTCGCTGCTGACCTCTGCCGCACTGACTGCGGAGGTCGCTGCACTGAGGCAAAACCTCGAGCGGTCCGAGAAAGAGCTCGGTCTTGCCAAGAGGCAGCTCGAGGAGAACAAAGGTAAGTAATGCCTTGCCCATATATATGTATATATATATAAAGGATGAAGTTGCAAAATGATAGGATCATCATGAATGTGCCAGGGGCCACGACCGAAGTGGCGACCCTGAAGCAAGCAGTGATGTCCGAGGCCGAAAACAAAGCGGCAAAGGAGCACACCGAGTTGGAAAAACAAGAGGCACGGGTGGGCGAGGTGCAGCAAGAGCTCCAAGCTCTCGTGAAGAAGCACGAGGCTTTGGAGCTTGACTCGAAGACGCGAGAGTCCGAGCTTGCCGCGGCCCTCAAGAGCAAAAAGCATGCCAAGGCTGAAGCCCAAAAGGCCCTCCAGGAGATTGAGGCGATGAGGAAGATAGTGGCAGGTAAGGCATTCAATATGCAAAGCAATCATGTGAAAGTAAATTACTTGTTACTTACCCGAGTTCGGAGCTCTCCAGGAGCATTCGCAGATTTGCCCCGCAGCGTGTCAGATGCCGCGAAATATTACTAGGCCGAGGAGGGAAGCTCGACGGAGAAGCTGTTGTGGTCTCGGTATACTGGGACCGAACACTCGATGCCTATGAGCGACCAGCTGAAGCAACTGGTCGAGCTGCACAAGGCAGCCGAACAGGCCATGAGGGGCCTTATAGTCCGGATGTGGCCTGGCGACTCCCTTCCCAACAGCTACTTCGTCCTGGTGAGGCGGCTTGTAGATGCCTGCCCACGGCTGGAAATCATAAAGCAGTCCATCTGCATCAAAGTTGCACGCCGGGCTTTTTCCCGTGCGAAGGTGCACTAGGCCAAGATGGACGCCGAGAAGCTGGTGAAGGAGGGGCTGCCGCAGGGCAAGGAGCATCGCCACCCCGAAATGTATTATGAGGGTGTCCTGAAGGGTGCCCGTCTTGTGGCAGACGAGTGTGCGAAGGATGTAATTTTTGAATGAACTTGCTCGTGTGATCCTGTATTATGAAAACTTGTTCATATGTGCTATGCAACGCTTGTTTGAATTTAAAATATTACCTTCTGTGCGGCTGTTTGTTAAATCTGAGAGATGGCGAGTCATCGGCTTCTGCCCCCATGCCACGAGTGCTAGGGTGTTCGGGATAAATCTGAGCACTCTTTTTCCCATTGTTGGGTCATCGAGGGAGGTGCTCAGCACAACGAACAAGGCAATCGGACTATAATGCTTTATCACTCTCACTTAGCCATAGAAGTCTACAATTTTAAATTTTGGCGAAGCCCCTAGTATTTGGAAGGCCGAATTCGGGGCGCTATACACGCCTTAAGCCGGACAAAGCCGACTCCTCGCTCTAAGCGGCATGAGTCTTTAGGGACTTGAGACCTCTCAAACAGCGACCAGCTCTCGCCTTATCATGACAGTCAGTTTTAGCTTTCTCTACTGAGGTGCTTAGCCCAGATGAACCGGGGCACAATCGCAGTAGTTCTCCCAGTGCTACCTTAGCCGATATAGCGGAACGTAAGGTACCAAATCATGGGAGCCGGGCAAACCCAACTATTGACCCAAGACATGATTCAGAGCTGATGCATATCATGCTATAAGTTCGGGGTGCCGCACTGTCGAAAGTGTTCGGACTTCTCACGCCGTATTATGGGGTACGCTTAAGCCCCTGGCGTATTGGCCGTACCAGAGTGTACGGTTGCTGAATGTCATGAATGAACATATATATATATATAAGGAAGAATGCGATAATAGTCTAGTGTTATGCATTGTTTATTCAAAAAGGTGCGTCAAAGCAGAATGATACAAGTAGTGCAATAAGAAAAAAGTAGGACTATTTGACATGTCCCCTGCAAGGGCAAGCTGAGGAATGGTATTTAAAGCAGGTATTTCACTCGTTATCAGAGACCACCTGGGAATTCCTTGATGCGACGTAGCTTTCTGCCTCCTTGGTTGTTGTATCGTGTGTCCGGCAATCGTATGCCGGACGGGGCTTCCAGATATTAAAGTCTTGAAAAAAAGAAAAATAACAAAGCGGGAAGCCCTTAGTGCGGTTGAGCCGCGTCTTGGGGCGTGCCGTAGTCGTGCCCCCCTCCCCACCTGTGCCCATGGTATTTTCAATGCGTAATTATGTATGCGTGGCACGGATTTCACCGTTTGGCTGGGACTGGGGTGGGGGCCGCATTGCTATGCGAGCTCGGAATGTGCCAGGCGGTCTTGTTGCCAATTACTCCGGGCGCACTTGAAGGTGTCCGGGTCCTTAATCGCCAAACTGGTGGATTGCCTTAAGAGGCTGCTTTGCGCTTCTGCTGCGAGGGCTGCAGTGTGCTCCTCCGTGCGGAGAGAGCGCTCTGTGTTTCCATTGACTGTGATGAACCCCCGAGGTCCTAGCATCTTGAGCTTGAGATATGCATAGTGCGGTACCGCGTTGAATCTCGCAAATGCAGTTCGCCCGAGCAGTGCATGATAGCCGCTGCGGAATGGGACTATATCGAAGATTAACTCCTCACTCCGGAAGTTATCCGGGGATCTGAAGACCACTTCCAGTGTGACTGAGCCTGTGCAATGGGCCTCTACACCTGGTATGACGCCTTTGAAGGTTGTTTTTGTGGGTTTGATCCTTGAAGGGTCTATACCCATTTTGCGCACTGTGTCCTGATAAAGCAGGTTCAGGCTGCTGCCGCCATCCATAAGGTCTCGAGTGAGGTGAAATCCATCGATGATTGGGTCTAGGACCAGTGTGGCGAATCTGCCATGACGGATACTAGTGGGATGGTCCCTGCGATCGAAGGTGACCGGACAGGAGGACCATGGGTTGAACTTTGGGTCGACTGGCTCCAACGCATATACATCACTCAACGCACGCTTCCGCTCCCTCTTGGGGATGTGGGTTGCGTATATCATGTTCACCGTCCGCACTTGTGGGGGGAACCGCTTCTTTCCTCCGGTGTTCGGCTGCCGGGGCTCCTCCTCGTCATTGCTATGTGACCCCTTATCTTTGTTTTTGGCATTTAACTTGTCGGCCTGCTTGAACACCCAACATTCCCTGTTGGTGTGGTTGGTTGGCTTATCGGGGTGCCATGTATTTGGTACGAGCGATCGAGTATTCGGTCCAAACTGGATGGGCCCGGAGTGCTTCTTTTGAATGGCTTTTTCCGCTGACCGAGTTTAGAGCCTCTGAATCCGGCATTGACTGATGTATCCTCGGTATTGTCGTTGTCGATGCGGCGCTTGTGTTTGTTGCGACATGACCTGCCATTGCCATCCTTGGTATCCGAAGTACCATGGTTCTTTGATATATTATTGCTGCGAGCCAGCCAGCTGTCTTCTCCCGCGCAAAAGCAGGTCATGAGTGTCGTGAGGGCTGCCATAGATTTCGGCTTTTCCTGGCCAAGGTGCCGGGCGAGCCACTCGTCGCGGATGTTGTGCTTAAAAGCTGCTAGGGCCTCTGCATCCGGACAGTCGACGATTTGATTTTTCTTTGTCAGGAACCATGACCAGAATTTCTGTGCCGATTCCTCTGGTTGCTGAATTATGTGGCTCAAGTCATCGGCATCTGGTGGTCGCACATAAGTTCCCTGGAAGTTTTCGAGGAATGCGGCTTCCACATCTTCCCAACAGCCGATGGATTCTGCTGGCAAGCTGTTGAGCCAATGCCGAGCTAGTCCTTTGAGCTTGAGTGGGAGGTATTTGATGGCGTGTAGATCGTCACCGCGGGCCATGTGTATGTGCAGGAGGAAGTCCTCGATCCATACCGCAGGATCTGTTGTGCCGTCGTATGATTCAATATTTACGGGTTTGAAACCCTCTGGGATTTGGTGATCCATTACTTCGTCTGTGAAGCATATGGGGTGTGCGGCGCCTCTATAGTGGGCTATGTCGCAACGCAGCTCGAATGCGTCTTGTCCGTTGTGTTCGGCCTAGCCAGATTTAATTTTATTGTATCTGGCGTGACGGTTATCGTCTCGCGTAGTGGCGCGCCCTCGTGATCCGTAGATCGATCTTGCGTGTTTTTCTTTGTCCTCCAATACGTCTTGCAGGTCTAGCGTGTTTCCCCGTGCCTTATCATTTTTATTTGAGTGGTGTCGGGGTGCGGGCCGAGTTTTTGGCTGAAATGCCTCTTTGTCGCGGCCACGAGGTGGCCGATCAGCCGCATCATATGTTGAAGATGTAGGTTTTAATGCTTCCTCCTCCAGTCGGGGTAGCAACCTGCGCTTTGGGTAACTCTTGGAGGGGCGTTCGAGTTCATATTCCTCGGCCGCAAGGACTTCAGTCCATCTGTCAGCTAGCAAATCTTGATCAGCTTGAAGCTGCTACTGCTTTTTCTTAAGGCTATTTGTCGTGGCTATAAGCCGGCGCTTGAAGCGCTCTTGCTCGACGGGATCCTCCGGCACGACAAATTCGTCATCGTCGAGGCTTGCCTCGTCCTCGGAGGGAGGCATGTAATTATCAACCTCCGCCTCTCCATCTGCCGCTCTCTCGGGAGGGCTGGCTTCTCCATCCTCCTACTCTAAATCTTGCTGGAGGGGATTGTTGTCGTCTTTGGCACTGTCCGGAGTGCTATTATGTCCTGTGCCGGTGTCACTGCTTTTGCTTTGGCGAGACATAGAGCGGCGCCGCTGACGTCGGCGCTTGGGTTGCTTCTTGGAGGGGTCGTCCTCCGCTGTCCCGTCGCCATTGCCTTATTTGGGTGTGTCCACCATGTATATATCATATGATGAGGTGGCTGTCTAGTGCCCTGTGGGCAGTGGTTCCTCTTCGTCTCCCGCATCATCGTCCATACGTCAATGTCTTCGGAGTCGAAGTCGAGCATGTTGGTCAAATTGTCGACAGTGGCTACTAAGTGGGCGGCGAATTTCTTCGTCATCCGCATCCCAATCCTGCCGAACATAGTTCGGCCAGGACTCTCCTAACAAGGAGAGAGACCTTAATGAGTTTAGTATGTCGTCGAAGGGCGAGTTCTGAAAGATATCCGCGGAGGTGAACTCCATGATTGGCGCCCAGTCGGATTCGATAGGCACGGGAGCAGGCGGTTTGGAGTCCGTGGCCGGGGAAGAATCCGGTAGTTCGGCGTCACGACTCCCATGAAGGGTAAGGTCGATACTTGGCACGATCGCCGCTGAGAATATAGCCTCCGTGGCGGGGTCTATCCACCCGTCCATGGATGGCGCAATTGGCTCCGAATTGAGGGTCGGAGGGGAGCGGTTGCCGGTGTGGTCTCCTGAACACTGTCCGATGGTAGAGCTAAATCATGCTCATTGTGACCGTGCGGCGCACTCGGCAGGGGCTCGAATCCGTCGAAGATCAAGTCTCCGCGGATGTCGGCCGTGTAGTTTAAGCTTCCAAACCTGACCTGGTGGCCAGGGGCGTAACTCTCGATCTGCTCCAGATGGCCAAGCGAGTTGGCCCGCAGTGCGAAGCCGCCGAATACAAAGATCTGTTCGGGGAGAAAAGTCTCACCTTGGACTGCATCGCTATCGATGATTGAAGGAGCCATCAAGCCTAACGGTGACGACACAGGGGAACTCTCAATGAAAGCACCAATGCCGGTGTCAAAACCAGCGGATCTCGGGTAGGAGGTCCGAAACTGTGCGTCTAAGGCGGATGGTAACAGGAGGCAGGGGACACGATGTTTTACCCAGGTTCGGGCCCTCTGGATGGAGGTAAAACCCTACAGCCTGCTTGATTTATTCTTGATAATATGAGTAGTACAAGAGTTGATCTACCACGAGATCAGAGAGGCTAAACCCTAGAAGCTAGCCTATCATATGATTGTATGTTGTCCTACGGACTAAAACCCTCCGGTTTATATAGACACCGGAGGGGGCTAGGGTTACATAGAATCGGTTACAAGGAAGGAGATCTACATATCCGTATTGCCAAGCTTGCCTTCCATGCCAAGGGGGGCCCATCCGGACACGGGATGAAGTCTTCAATCGTGTATCTTCATAGTCCAACAGTCCGGCCAAAGGATATAATCCGGCTGTCCGGATACCCCCTAATCCAGGACTCCCTCAACGGCCTCCTCGTACGTCAGCAGGAATGGCGCCGGGTCTGCCGCACCATCGTAACGTGGTGGCATCTCCGGCTTGAACTTGATTGGCCACTGCACTCGCCGCAGGGCGGGGGCCAGGGCTCAGTACCCAGACTCCCTGTTGTTGGTGTCGGCCGCAGAGGTGGGTGGCGGGGCACCTGCCATGGGAGCGAAGTGCGGCGGTGTGGGGCGCAGGTTGGTGGAGAGGAGCTCCGGCGCACCCGTACCTAGCGCGCCAAATGTCGGACGTGGGGTTCCGGCAAACCCTTAAGGTTCGAACACTGGGGTGTGCGCGAAGTCTTTCACTCCTACCGATCTATGCTCTTGCTCTCTAGGATCTTGCGGACGAACTCGACGAACTCACACAAAGAAAGACACAGGGTTTATACTGGTTCGGGCCACCGTTGTGGTGTAATACCCTACTCTAGTGTGGTGGTGGTGGATTGCCTCTTGGGATGATGATGAACAGTACAAGGGAAGAACAGCCTCCTGAGTTTGAGGTGTTCTTGTGAGTATGAGCTTGTAGTGCGAGGATCCGATCTGATCTCCTCTCCCGGCTCGATCCCCCTTTCAACTGTGGTGGCGAATCCTATTTATAGAGGCCCTGTTCCTCTTCACAAATATCAAGCGGGAAGGGAGCCAACAATGGCGGGCCAATTTGAAGGGGGACAACTAGTACAAGCTATCCTGACAAAAGGTAGTCTGCGCCTGCACAAAGCCCTGGTGGTGACGCCATCTTGGGCTCCACGATGACCTCTGTCTTGGAGTCTTCCTGGTCTTGGTCTTGTTGCACCGAAATGGAAACCTTTGCCTGATGCCTCGGTACTCCGCGGCTGCGTTTGCCTCCTTTGCACCAAAGAGGAAACAAGGACGCTGCGCGCTGGCGCCTGCCTGGTGCCCGCCTGGTGTCGATCGGCATGGCTCACGTCACGAGAGCCTCATGAGGTTCGCCCCGCCTTGATATCTCCGCTCCTCGCGAGCCTGCTTGACCAGGCCGCTCCAGAGGCGGTCTTGCGTCGCCCGACTCGCGAGGCTTGGCCCCTCACGAGGGTCTTGGATGCCTTGTTGATGAAGACGGGCCGTACGGCCTGCTGGCTCAGCCACGCCATGGGCCGCAGGCAGGCAGGTCTGGGGACCCCCGTTCCTAGAATGCCGAAACTATGTACGAAGAGAGAGAAGCCGATCTTGATCGGCAGGATGGCCTAGATGCCCTGGAGGAGGAACGTGATGCCGCAAAAGCCCATTCAGCATTTGAACAACAACAGGCTCGAAGATATCAAAGCAGAGAAGTACGGTCCAAGACTTACAACGTTGGCGAACTCGTTCTACACGTACCGGAGAAGAAAAAGGACAAACTTAAGACCAAATGGGAGGTTCCCTTCATAATTGACGAAGTTCTCACCAGAGGAGCGTACCGTCTTCGCGATGCATCAGACAATCGCCTCGAGCCGAACCCCTGGAACGCGGCCAGACTCCGAAGATTCTATGCCTAGCGCTAAACCTCGTGTTCGTCTCCTCCTCCCCTATAGCGTCCATTTTTTTTTTCTCTTTTTCGATTATTTTCTTTTTTTCTTGCTTTAAAGCTTTGGTACGGCTAGACCGCACACCATCGACACATACATCTCTAAATTTGTATGTCACTTGTACCTGGGGGTTTCTTGGACAGAATTTCTTGTCATTCCTCGAGCATTAAACTCCTCACATATGAGCCTTTCCATATGTACCATTTCTTCACCACTATATGCATCGATATGACTTAAGTTTTGGCCAAGCTGGGTTGCCTGGCTCTTGTGCTTATGCCCTACGTTCCCATTAGTTCGGCTAGGGCACAAAGGAAGCACCTCTGTGATTGTTACCACCGGGTCATCCGGATGTGTACCTCAGACTGCGTGAAGCCGAAAGCTAGCGTTCTTAAGGGAATATTCGGTCGGTGAATTAAAGATGTTTTCTAAACTAATTCCATTGTGTACCCCCATAAGTTATACAAACTGTGGTGCTTGCATCACAATTCGGACATGTACATTAAGTGCATGCATACCCAGAGAAAGGAACCCTTAACGGAACTATTCTCTCTGGAAGATGGTTGTTACGATATCAATGTAATATAACATAGCTAGCCGGATACAACTTGTCTGTTCAAGCAACTATAACCCCTACGCCTTGTTTTCCAGGCATACCCCGGCCTATTCGGCCGTGACGGTATTCGGAAACACTCCGCACCTTCGGGTCCGGAGGTTGAAGCGAAAAGGTCTGCCATGACAAAAGATATACAATTCAGCTAGACGAGGAAAGTACACAGTCACTTGGACTCGAACACCTCTTCCTCTACACCATCCAACAGGCAGTCTAACTTACAATCCTGTTGAGAATATTTGGTGGCCACCTCTACTTGGTCATATACTATACTAACGGGAATTTCTTCCCCATTCGTCCCTACTGGCCCGACACGAGCCATGTGATTAGGATTCATCATGGTATGGCGCGTCTTCACCATGGCCCAGGCCTCTCGCGCACCCTGTCGGCAGGCAGATATCTTCCACAGTCGAATACGCCACCGCGCTCCCTTGAACAGCTCTACCAGCTTCTCAATGCTTCCTGGAGGGGAGTCGGACGGCCATAAAGCCTTGGCTGCACTCCGCATAGCCTGTCGAGCTTTCTCGTGCAAGAGTGACAACTCTGGTAGAAGATCATTTGATGATCCGGACACTTCCTCTTCGGGGCGGTTCGTCAACAAACCTGCAATTACAGCTCTATCAGCTACCGCTACCTCCAAACTGTTATAAGATAAAAGCGGCCACATACTGAATATGCCGCCTCGGAGCTTCTTGTTCTCCTTCACAGAGTCGGCTAGCTACGCTCGCACATCTTTCAGTTCTTCACCTAGGTTGATGTTCGAATCCTGGGGTTTCTTTTTCTCTTCAATGAACTTTGTCAATACACACTCGCCCACTACTAGTAGCTTTTTGGCTCCATGTTCTTCGCTTCGGACGGCGTCCAGTTGCTCTCATACTTGGTCTAAACGACCCAACACAAAGATTAGAACGCAGATTCACACTATCGGTATAGCCTTATGAATTTTTGATAGAGGACAATTTTTACCTAGAGATGCCTTGTATTTCTCCAGTTCGGTGATAACAGCAAGCAGCTGGCGCTGACACTTTTCTAGTTCCTGAGCCAGCTAGGTATTCTTCTCCGTAAGCACCTGGTTGTACATTGATCCTTAAATCAGTTGTTTCAACTCCTTTAAGTCTCAGGGGCTACTGGCATATGGTTATCATAGTCAGACAAAGCGAATTTACCTGCACATCTTTCAAATGTTGCTTTGTGGCCCTGTTAATCCCATCTCGAGCAGCCCGGATGTATGCATCGGCTGAGTTGAAGGCGTTAAACGACTCTTCTGAAAAGCCGGGGTCTTGTAAAATGGCCCGGCGGTGCCGATGATTCATAGCACTCTCCACTTCCGAGTTGGTGACGGATACATCATCCGAGTCCTCAGCTGGAGGACAGTCCGGCGTCGCCCCTGCACCAGCCCCCGTCTTCATGGCAGGATTTGAATCCTGACTGTGGGAAGTACGGCCGCTCGGACCTCCGGATATAGTCTGGTGCGCCTTCCTCCTGGCAAATGGAAAACGGGAAGGTCATGGTTGGACGTGACTGCTTAGGGGCAGGTTGGCGAATTCATACCTCTTCGATGAAGGTGCGGCCGTGTCTTCCTTTGCTTTCCTCTTGGAAGGCTTGTCCGCGCGGGAACTGATCTCTTTGAAATCGTTGAACGTCTCCCCTGCGAAGCACGATATAGTGCGATGGGTGAGGCGGAATAAGAGCACTCTTTTAGAGAAGGTGTTTCTTAATCATTTACATGAGAAGCAAGAAGAAGGTCAGGATAGTCGGCGGTGATGGCCACTTCTGTGCCGTCATAGCTTGTCTGGTAGAACACTCCCCCTGCGAGCACCACGAATATATCCAGATGCCCTTCGAACCCAGGATCTAGTTCCCGGTTGTGGATCTCCGGCTGTGGGGCAGGACTATGAAGTCCTTCGGTGACCTTCCGCCAGTGTTGTCATGACAAACAGACTTGAAGTCCTGGATTAGGGGGTGTCCTCGATTAGGGGGTGTCCAGATGGCCGGACTATACCTTCAGCCGGACTCCTGGACTATGAAGATACAAGATTGAAGACTTTGTCCCGTGTCCGGAAGGGACTTTTCTTGGCGTGGAAGGCAAGCTTAGCAATACGGATATATAGATCTCCTACCATTGTAACCGACTTTGTGTAACCCTAACCTTCTCCGGTGTCTATATAAACCGGAGGGTTTTAGTCCGTAGGACAACATACACAACAACAATCATACCATAGGCTAGCTTCTAGGGTTTAGCCTCTCCGATCTCGTGGTAGATCTACTCTTGTACTACCCATATCATCAATAATAATCAAGCAGGACGTAGGGTTTTACCTCCATTGAGAGGGCCCGAACCTGGGTAAAACTTCGTGTCCCTTGCCTCCTGTTACCATCCGGCCTAGACGCACAGTTCAGGACCCCCTACCCGAGATCCGCCGGGTTTGACACCGACATTGGTGCTTTCATTGAGAGTTCCTCTGTGTCGTCGCCATCAGGAAGGATGCCTTGCCCCGTCTTTAAAGACGGCACCGTTGCTAAGGGAGCTTTGGCTGTCGGCCAAACCCTCCGGCTAGGTGGTTTTCTTATGACCGCCTATCCGGCTTCTGCGCCGACGATGACCTCTCGAGCCATCACAAACAATCTTCATGTCAGCTCGGACCTTGCCGAGCAGTTAGATCCAATGGAGCTCTCCTCTATAATCGAGCTCTTGGATCGCATCGCCGCCCTGGGAGTCGCTACGGATTACGACCAGATTGGGCCTAAACCCGATCTGAGAGAGATTAACTCTCCCCAAGTCACCCATCACGTTGCCGTGGTAGAGGGACAGTGTGGCGACCCTTCATCTATCTTAAGGACTCGCTACGTCCGGATTCTCGATCCCTCCAAGCCGGATACCCGCGGAGGGGAGGATATCACTCAAAACCTGAACTTAGAGTCAGGCGACGGGCTGGATTCATTGGACAACATCCAGGAATCCAAATTTTCGAGTTCGGAAATTCCTCGGCCTCTGAGCCTCAGATTGGGTGAGGCTTCGGATTTAATTCCACCCACCCACCCGAACATAAGCGATCTATCCCAAATTAGGCAAGAGCCCGATGAAACAGTACATCATTACTGGGCCAGATTCCTCCTGGTTAAGAACAGGACAAGGGACTGCCGCGAGGAAGACGCAATCTCAATTTTCTGCAATAATTGCACGAAAAAGGGAATCCTCAACGCCATAAGTCGCTGTGATATTACACGCTTCGCTGACTTGGCGTCCATTGTACGAAAGTACAGTGCGATGGAAAGCGCCTGGAAAACCGACATTAAATTTTGGGACGATCTGGCCCTAAATACAAACCCAGTCCGAAATAAAAGGGTGCATCATCGCCAGACACCTGGGTCAAACACCAAAAAGCAAAAACCCTCTACAGGGCATGGAACCGTACTGGAAGGATGGCTTAATGGACCCTGTAAAATTCACAGTACAGAGGACGCCACACCAACTCACAGCCTTAGAGCATGTTGGATACTCCGGCAGGTGGCCAAAATTGGCGAAAATCTCCTAATTCCGGAGGCCACAGAAAGCCACCCCAGAGACACCAATACGGTATTAATAGTCTTCGAGACTTTTGCATCAAATAATATGGGAAAAAGGACACTCTGCAGCCTTGCCGAAGTCTACCAAGTAGAAACAATAAACCCATGGAGTGACACGGCTATTACCTTTAACGCCAGTGATGAACCTAAATTCTGAACAGCCCGAGCACCAGCCGCATTTGTCCTCAGTCCAATAGTGGACGGCTTTCGTCTTACCAAGGTACTCATGGACGGCGGCAGCGGATTGAACCTCATTTATGAGGAAACCCTTCAAAAAATGGAAATAGACTGGAACCGTATTGAGCGAAGCAGCACAACCTTTAGAGGAATAATCCCCAGTCAGGAAGCGCGCTGCACAGGAAAAATCACACTAGATGTGGTGTTCGGCACGCCGGATAATTACAGGTCCGAAGAGGTCACGTTCCATGTGGCTCCGTTCAGCAGTGGTTATCACACTCTGCTAGGGCGGGAAGCGTTTACAATCTTCCAAGCAATACCCCATTACGGGTACATGAAGCTCAAGATGCCCGGGCCTAACAGGATCATCGCTCTCGCTAGTGATCCGGACATAGCACTCCGCGCCGAAAACAAGATAGCCGCACTGGCCCTCGAGGCACTATCCGAAGCCGTAGCGGCTGAGGAACTGACTGCGCTGCGCTCTACGGTGAATAGGGACGATGTGGTACTCGACAAAAGATCCAAGTCCACCTCCTTTAAACCGGCGGACGAAATAGTCAAATTCCATGTCCATCCAACGGACCCCAATAAAACAGCTTCCATCGGGGCACAGTTAAACCCTGATGTAGACGCCGCACTACGAGAGTTCCTACGAGAGAACTGGGACATTTTCGCCTGGCACCCTTCAGACATGCCAGGAATCCCACGCAGGCTGGTTGAGCACAGCTGAAATATCCAAACAGGATTCAAACCTGTCAAACAGGCTCTTTGGCGTTTTTCCGAACGTAAGAGATATGCCAAGGGAGAGGAGCTAGCAAAGCTATTGGAGGCCGGATTCATCAGATATATAAAACATCCGGACTGGCTAGCAAACCTGGTGATGGTACCAAAGAAGGACAAATTCTGGCGCCTGTGTGTTGATTTTAAAGACCTTAACAAGGCTTGCCCAAAGGATCCCTTCCCCCTCCCCCGCATCGATCAAATTATCGACGCTACCGCAGGACATGATTCATTGTGTTTCCTCGATGCATATTCCGGCTACCATCAAATCATGATGGCAGAATCGGACCAAGCCGCAACGGCATTTATCACAGCATACGGCCCATTCTGCTTCAACACAATGCTCTTCGGGCTCAAAAACGCCGGCGCAACATATCAGCGCATGATTCAGACATGTCTGGCAAACCAGATCGGCAAAACAGTGCAGGCATACGTAGATGATGTGGTCGTTAAAACAAGACATGTCGAATCTCTAGTAGACGACTTGAGGCTCACATTTGATAACCTCCGAACATACGACATCAAGCTCAACCCGGAAAAATGCGTTTTCGGCGTCCCAGCCGAAAAGCTCTTGGGCTTCATTGTATCTGGTAGGGGAATTGAAGCAAATCCAGCCAAGATCCGAGCTCTGTCACAATTGGATATCCCAAAGGACCTCAAACAAATACAAAAGTTTACCGGATGCGTGGCGGCTCTAAGCCGCTTTATATCCCGCTTGGGAGAAAAGGCCCTACCCCTCTACCGCCTACTTCGGCGCACCGAACACTTTGAATGGACAGATGCAGCCACGGCCGGACTCGACGAAATAAAAGCCATATTGGCAACAAACCCAGTCCTGGCCGCGCCAAACATTGGCGAACCAATGCTATTGTACATTGCAGCAACACATCAGGTGGTAAGCGCAGTGCTCGTCGTCGAACGAGAAACGGACGGACACAAATTCCCCCTTCAAAAGCCGGTCTATTATGTGTCCACTGTCCTCACTCCATGCAAAACACGGTACCCACATTATCAAAAGATTGCGTACGCGGTATTCATGGCATCCCGGAAGCTACGACACTACTTTCAAGAGTGTTCAATCACAGTAGCCTCAGAAGTACCACTTAACGATATTATAAACAACCGTGACACAACGGGCCAGATTGCAAAATGGGCCATTGAGCTCCTCCCGTTCGACATTACTTATAAGCCACGGCGAGCCATCAAGTCACAAATCTTGGCCGATTTCGTCGCAGAATGGACGGAGGCCGAACTCCCTAAAGAGTACGGCACATATTCAAATTGGATCATGCATTTCGACGGCTCCAAGATGTTGGCCGGACTGGGGGCTAGTGTCGTTTTGACGTCGCCCACAGGAGACACAGTTCAATACGTACTCCAGATTATGTACACAGACTCCAACAATGCAGCCGAATATAAGGCCCTTTTACATGGTCTCTGGATGGCAGTATCCATGGGCATTCAATGCCTAGAGGTGCGCGGGACTCGAACCTCGCAATATCCCAAATAAATGGAGACTTTGACGCCAAGGATCCAAAGATGGCAGCTTACCGCAACGCCGTCCTAAAAATGTCAGCTCGGTTCAAAGGGCTTGAATTTCACCATATAGCCCGGGAAAATAATCAGGCGGCAGATGTCCTGGCACGCATCGGCGCAAAACGCGATGTAGTCCCCCCCCAACATCTTCTTGGAAAGGCTGTCCAAGCCATCCGTAGTATGGGAAGGGGAGCCGCACAATAACAGCCCGGACCCAACCGCACTGCCCGACACCGAACATTCTGACACAATCGGCGGCTCCGCCAACGAAATAACACCTTTAGCCCACGTAATAATGGCCGTCATCGCCCCGTGGACAGAACCATTCCTGGCCAACCTTATTAGGCAGGAACTCCCTGAGGACCAAAATGAGGCACGCTGCATAGTGCGGCGATCCAAAGCCTACAAAGTCCACGAGGGAGAGCTTTATAAGAAAAGCACTACCGGAGCCCTTCAAAGGTGCATCTCCGAAGAGGAAGGGTGGAACCTCCTGGCTGAAATTCATGCCGGACTAGGCGGTCATCACGCTGTAGCTCAGTCCCTTGTAAGCAAGGCCTTCCGTACAGGCTTTTATTGGCCGACGGCCCAGGCAGACGCTCAGGACTTAGTGCAGCGATGCACCGGTTGCCAGCTCTTTGCAAACCAAAGCCATATGCCACCCACCACCCTCCAAACTATCCCCATTACTTGGCCCTTCGCGGTTTGGGGGCTTGACATGGTTGGACCCCTTAAAGGCGGAACCCACAAGCAAAAATACTTACTGGTCATGGTGGATAAGTTCACCAAATGGATAGAAGCCAAACCTGTTAAGACGGCCGAATCCGGACCGGTGATAGACTTTATATCCGCGGTTGTACACCGTTACGGCGTCCCCCACAGCATCATCACTGATAACGGCACGAACTTCACGGCCGACGAGGTAAAACTCTGGTGCAAAAACATGGGCATCAAGCTCGATTATGCTTCCGTCTATCACCCACAAACTAACGGCCAGGTCGAACGTGCAAATGGTCTTATCATGAGCGGCATCAAACCCAGATTAGTGCGGTCCCTCAAGGAATCTAACACGCACTGGGTAGATGAGCTCGACTCCGTACTCTGGGGGCTGCGGACCACGCCGAATCGCACCACCGGATACACACCATTCTTTATGGTGTACGGCGCAGAGGCAGTTTTGCCTTGCGACATAATTCATGACTCACCTCGAGTGCGCATGTACGAAGAAAGAGAAGCCGAGCTCGATCGGCAGGACAGTTTGGACGCATTGGAGGAGGAGCGCGACGTGGCAAAAGCCGGTTCCGCATTCTATCAACAGCAGGCTCGAAGATACCAAAGCAGAGAAGTACGGGCCAAAAATTACAACGTTGGCGAATTAGTTCTACGCCTGCCGGACAAGAAAAAGGGCAAACTCAAGCCCAAGTGGGAAGGTCCCTTCATAATTGAACAAGTCCTGACTGGTGGAGCGTACCGCCTGCAAGATGCATTGGATAACCGACTCGAGCCGAACCCATGGAACGCAGCCCATCTCCGAAGATTCTATGCCTAGCGCTGGACTCTGTGTTCGTCTCCTTCCTCTGTCCATTTTTTATATATACTTTCTGTCTTACATTCCTCTTCTCCTCTCTCTCTCTCTTATAGCCTTTAAAGGCTTATAAAGTGACGCGCTATCCGCACCAATTAAACCTGGGGGCTTCTTTAAACAGAAGCTTATTTATACGGGCTTCATGCCCAACACATGTTTCACACTTCCGCATGTACCTTTTATTCACCATTATATGCATCGATATGAGTTAAGTTTTGGCCAAGTTGGGTTGCCTGGCTCCTGTGCTTACCCCTACGTTCCCGATTGTTCGGCTAGGTGGTAAAGGGAGCACCTCTGCGATTGTTACTGTCGGGTCAGCGGGACGTGTACCGCAGACTGGGTGAAGCCGAAAGCTAGCGTTCTTAAGGGAATATTCGGTCGGTGAACTAAAGATGATCTTTTTTTATTTTATTTATCTATATGCCCCAGATGTTTTTCCTGCATTTCTTTTCGCAGCATGGACATGCACTTTACGGCATGCCTCCCAGGGAAAGGAACCCCTAACGGAACTATTCTCCCTGGAAGATGTTTCTTACTAACCATGTAATATAACATAACTAGTCAGGCACTTGTCTGTTCACGCACGAATGACCCCTATGCCTGGTCTCCATGCATTCCCCGGTTCTTATATAACCGCATGGGAATTCGGACACACTCCGGACCGTCAGGTCCCGAGGCTGAAGCGAAAAGGTCGGCCATGACAAACGATCTACAATCCGGCTAGAAGGCATTATAAATGTCAACTACATTACAAAGTCATTTTGACTGATTGTATTCCTCTTCAATACCATCTAACAGGCTGTCTAATTTACAGTCCTGCTGGGAATACTTTGCGGCCAATTCTACTTGTCCGTACGCTAAGCTTACAGGGATCTCCTTCCCATCGGGCCCCACAGGACCGACCTCGTCCATGTGGTTGGGGTCAGCCTTTGTGTACCACGTCTTCACCATGGCCCAGGCCTCCCTGGCGACTTGACGGCATGCCGATATCTTCCACAATCGGAAGCACTGACGTGCTCCCCTTAGCTTCTTCGCAAGGTCTCCAAGACCTTCGGGCATGGAGATGGATGGCCACAGGGCCTGGGCGACACCTTGCATCGCCTGCTGAACTCGATCGAGCAGTTGCGAGAGCTCGGGAAGAAGGTCACCCGTAGAACCGGGCATCTCCTCTGCAGGACGAACTGTTAGCACACCTACAGACATTGCTCTGTTAGTCGACTTCCCTGCCGAACTTTCTTTCAAAGGTTCGTTCAAGCACTTACTAAAAATGCCGCGCCAAAGCCGCTGATTCTCCTTAACGGAGTCTGACAGCTGGGCATGAACATCTTTCAGCTCGACGCCCAGCTTCGTGTTGGCATCTTGGAGATCGTTCTTCTCCCGCCTCACCTTTGTTAGCACCTTCTCACCAGCCTTTAGCTGGCGTAGGAGGTGTTGCCTTTCCGGATTGAATTCGGCGCCATCTGCAATTTAATTTGTCAGATTCACACCCATGCCGTGCTTCACAAAATACTTATCTTTCGAAGTGTATATTACTAGAGGGGGTCTCCTTGGGCTCCCCTGCCGCGGCTAGTGCGGCCTCACATTGGGCTTTGCACTCTTCCAGCTCCTTGGACAGTTGGGAATTCTTTTCTGTAAGAACCTGCATAACAAATGATCCTTAAATCAGTTATTATAACTGTTTCAAGTCTCGGGGGCTACTGGTATATATATATAATTACCAAAATTTTCTTACCCGTATGTCTTTTACATATTGCTCCGTGGCTCTGGCTAGACCATTTTGAGCGGCACGGAGGTACGCATCTCCCGAATTAAAGGCATCTCATGCCTCTTGGGAGAAACAAGCGTCGCGAAGAATTGTCTGGCGACGCCTGTGGTTCATGGCACTCTCCACCTCTGAGTTGGTGGCAGACAACCTATCCACATCCTCCATTGGAGGAGCGTCCGGTGCGCGCCTTGTGTTCGCCTCCACCTTCGGACCAGGCTTTGGAGCCTGGCTGGTGGAGGCGCGGTTGGCAGCCTCTCCGGGTGTAGTCCGGCGAGGTCTCTTTGTCCTGAAGAGAGCACGAATGTTAATATGCCTCGCAGGTGTAACACCTGGGATAAGGGGGCGCGCCATACCTTTGCGCTGACACCTCGGTCCGGACTGCACCTCTTTTCTGCCCAAGGGGCCCTGCAGCCCCTCGTTGGCTTGCCTCCGCAGGTTCGGCCTTCCGTCTCAAAAACCTCCCCCGCAAAGCTCGGTTGTAATCAGGAAACTGAAAACACGAGAGGCGGACACCTATTCGGGGTACTGGGACTTCGATCTCAGTTACCTGGGAGGCCGGGATTAGCCCTGGGTAATCGGCCATAATGGCCACCAAGGCATCATCCTTGCTCAATTGATGGAACACTCCATCAATCAGCTCCACAGACATGTCCGGATCCTCTTGAGAGGCCGGGTCGAGGGACCTTCCTGGGTCCTCGGGTTGTGGAGGAGGGCTGTTTATTTCCTTAACAGCCCGGCGCAGTTCCTGCGTTGAAGTCGTTAGACTGAATATTTAACAATGGGAATACAAAACGGATGGGCAAGTAAATGTGACCGCTTACCCAGCTTGGGGGATTGTGCATAGAGAATCCACCCTGTGGGTTGACGCGGAGAAATTCCTCCTCTTCTCCCTTATACAAAGTTGACAAGATCTTTAGTAGAGCGGCAGCTGAATCCGACCCCTTACGGCCGTAGCGGGTGGTGTCGTCCTCCCCGTTGAAGTCCCACATGGGGTGGCTTCTATACTGAAGCGGCTGCACCCCCCGCATGATGCATTCGGCCATAACCCCGATCATGGTCAGTCCGGAATGGGCTAACAATCTTATTCGGCCCATCAGGTAAATGATGTCCCTGTCACTTTCCCTCTGAGGGCTCCGTGGACGCCAGCTTAGGCGCTTCTTTAAGGGAGCGCTGTCGAATTCAGGGAGGCCGATCCGGACAGGATTCGGCAGCGGGACGTCCTCTATATAAAACCATTTCGAGGGCCAGTCTTCGGACGCCTTCTTTGGGGTTCCGGATAGATATCCGGTCCCGGCGATGCGCCACACTTCGGCTCCGCCCACTTGATACATTGACCCCTCTTTAGAGCGGGGCACAAGGCAGAATAACCTTTTCCATAGTCCGAAATGAGCCTCAACACCCAAAAACAGCTCGCAGAGGGCTACGAAGCCCGCGATATGCAATACGGAGGCAGGCGTGAGATTATGTAGCTGGAGGCCGTAGAACTCCAGCAGCCCCCGGAGAAATGGATGGATTGGAAATCCGAGCCCTCTTATTAAATAAGGGACAATGCATACCCGCTCTCCTTTGGAGGAATTGGGGGCACTCTCCGCTTGCTTTCCACCGTTATAGATGGCAAGACCGGCTCGAACCGGGATCATATAGGCCGGGGGGAGAAATCCTTTGGTCTGGAGCGTCACTAGCTCACTATGCGGGATGCAGCATCTCTCCCAATATCCAGGTTGAGAGCTGGAAGGGTGAAAGGAGGAGTTGCGATGGCTGGCCATGGTGGAATGGACCTTTGTCGGATGCGCTCTGATGAACACTCGCGAAGGGGGGAAGATGTGGTTTGGATCTAAATCCTCGTCCCCTTAAATGGGCGGCTCATTTACGCGGCTAGGGGTGTGAATGAAAAAAAACACTCAGACTTTTCATATTCGTTTGACATGTGGGAGACGGCCATTATTGGGAGTAGAAGCCAAGGAGCGCAACATTTACAAGAAACCAGACTTTATTCAATAGGTACACGGAATTTGGAGGAGAACCCACCTTGCAATGCCGAAGACAATCTGCGCGCCGGACTCGTCGTCATTGAAGCCTGGTTCGGGGGCTACTGAGGGAGTCCTGTATTAGGGGGTGTCCGAATGGCCGGACTATACCTTCAGCCGGACTCCTAGACTATGAAGATACAAGATTGAAGACTTCGTCCCGTGTCCGGAAGGGACTTTCCTTGGTGTGGAAGGCAAGCTTAGCAATACGGATATGTAGATCTCCTACCATTTTAACCGACTTTGTGTAACCCTAACCCTCTCCGGTGTCTATATAAACCGGAGGGTTTTAGTCCGTAGGACAACATACACAACAACAATCATACCATAGGCTAGCTTCTAGGGTTTAGCCTCTCCGATCTCGTGGTAGATCTACTCTTGTAGTACCCATATCATCAATATTAATCAAGCAGGATGTAGGGTTTTACCTCCATCGAGAGGGCCCGAACCTGGGTAAAACTTCGTGTCCCTTGCCTCCTGTTACCATCCAGCCTAGACAAACAGTTCGGGACCCCCTACCTGAGATCCGCCGGTTTTGACACCGACACTCCCCCTGCGAGCACCACGAATATATCCGGATCCCCTTCGACCCCATGATCTAGTTCCCGGTTGTGGATCTCCGGCTGTGGGGCAGGACTATGAAGTCCTTCGGTGACCTTCCGCCAGTGTTGTCATGACAAACAGACTTGAAATTTATCAACAAGTAATCCGGAAGGGGAATGAGTGGGATCGAAGGGTCGAAGCTTACCCAACTGGGAGGATTATACATAGAATATCCATCTCCGTGCTAAATGCGAAGAAACTCATCTCCCTCCCCTTTAAAAAGCTCGGCCAATATTTTGGCCAGAGCGGCGGGGGTATCCGGACCCTTCCGACCATAACGGGAGGCAACATCCTCTCCATTATAGTGCCACATGGGCAGCCATCTGTATTATAGCGGCTGAACCCCACTCACTATGGAGATCGCCATTACTTCGATTATTGTGAGTCTGGACTAAGCGAGCGTCTTTATCCTGCTCATAAGCTGGTGAACTTCTGTGTTGTCCTCCTCTTCAAGACTCTGAAGACGCCAACTGTGGCGTTTCTTGAGCGGAACTCTTGCAAATTCAGGAAGACCCTTTCAAACTGTGTCGGGAAGCGCGACGTCCTCAATGTAAAACCATTCGGAAGGCCACTCTTCGGATGAATTCCTTGGTGTTCCGGATAGATATCCGGTTTCAGCGATACGCCATACTTCGGCTCCGCCCACTTCAAATATTGACCCCTCGTGATTACGCGGGACAAGACAGAATAGCTTCCTCCATAGCTCGTGTTTGAGTCCTGGATTAGGGGGTCTCCGGACAGCCGGACTATCTCCATTGGCCGGACTGTTAGACTATGAAGATACAAGATTGAAGACTTCGTCTCGTGTCCGGATGGGACTCTACTTGGCGTGGAAGGCAAGCTAGGGGATACGTATATGGATATCTCGTCCTTTGTAACCGACCTTGTATAACCCTAACCCTCTCCGATGTCTATATAAACCAGAGGGTTTTAGTCCGTAGGACAACAATCACAACATACAATCATACCGTAGGCTAGCTTCTAGGGTTTATCCTCTCTGATCTCGTGGTAGATCTACTATTGTAACACCCATATCTTCAATATTAATCAAGCAGGACGTAGGGTTTTACCTCCATCAAGAGGGCCCAAACCTAGGTAAAACTTCGTGTCCCTTGCCTCCTGTTACCATCCGGCCTAGACGCACAGTTCGGGACACCCTACCCGAGATCCGCCGGTTTTGACACCAACATTGGTGCTTTCACTGAGAGTTCCTCTGTGTCGTCGCCGTTAGGCTTGATGGCTCCTACTATCATCGATAGCGATGCGGCCCAGGGTGAGACTTTTCTCCCCGGACAGATCTTCGTATTCGATGGCTTTGCACTGCGGGCTAATTCACTTGGCCATCTGGAGCAGATTGAAAGCTATGCCCCTGGCCATCAGGTCAGATTTGGAAGTTTGAATTACACGGCCAACATCCATGGGGACTTGATCTTCGACGGATTCGAGCCACAGCCGGGCGTGCCGCACTATCGCGATGGGTATGACCTAGCTCTGCCACCGGACGATACCCCAGAGGCCGCGCCCACATCAGCTCCGACCCTTAGCCCGGAGCCGGCTGTGCCAATCGAGGACGGGTGGTTAGACACCGCCTCAGGGGTTACAGTCTCAACAGCGATCGAGCCGAATACTAGCATAAATCTCCGCACAGCCCGTGACTCCAAGGTGTCGGACTCTCTTCCGGACCCCGAACCATCCGCGCCCCTGCCAATCGAATCCAAGTGGGCGCCGATCATGGAATTCACCGCCACGGATATCTTTCACCACTCGCCCTTCGGCGACGTTCTGAATTCACTAAGGTCTCTCTCTTTGTCAGGAGAGCCCTGGCCGGATTATGGCCAACAGGATTGGGATGCGGACAACGAAGAAATTGGACGCCCACCCACCACCCACTTTGTAGCCACTGTCGATGATTTAACCGACATGCTCAACTTGGACTCCGCAGACATCGACGGTATGGACAATGATGCGGGAGGCGAAGATGAACCACCGCCCATAGGGCGCTGGACATCCACTTCATTATATGACGTATACATGGTGGACACACCAAAAGAAGACGACAAGGAACGGAAGGACGCACCGAAGGCTTGTTCCCTCGAGAAGCAGTCAAAGCGGAGGCGCAAGTGCCGCCCCAAATCCCACCTCGCCAGAAATAACGATCACACAGACCCAGCGTTGGAGCAGGGCGAATCACTGCCGGACCATGGCAATATGGAGAATCAAACCGAACAAACCAATTCTGTCAAAGATAATAGTCCAAACGACACAACGCCGGACAGGCGCCCGGAACAGCAGAATGCCTGTCAAAAGCTTGTTGCCACCGCGAGGAGCCTAAAAAAGCAGAAGAAAAGGCTCAAGGCTGCGCTGGACACACTCCGAATCAGATGGAGTAAAGTACCCAACACAACGGCGAAGTACGGCGACAATCGCCCCACAAAGAGCTACCCAAAGCGGAAATTGCTACCTGAATTCGATGAGGAGGCCTCAGACCCCTCACAACCAAAAATCAAAATGGCCACCTGGCCGGATAGACGACCTCACGGCCAACATCAAGCGGCCAACAGCGCCACTCACAACTCAATACACGACCCACGCGAGGGCTCGCACCAAAAGGACGGCGCAACCAGATCCATCTATGGACCACGCAAGCGCGCCCCATCTTACAATGTAACACAACAAACATCCGAACAACGCGGTACACCCAGATACAGGGGTGCAGCACACCCCCTATCTTTCACCAATGAGGTGATGGACCATGAATTTCCAGAGGGATTCAAACCCGTGAACATAGAGGCATCCGACGGAACAACAGATCCTAGGGTCTGGATTGAGGACTATATCCTCCATATCCATATGGCTCGAGGAGATGATCTCCACGCCATCAAGTACTTACCCCTCAAGCTCATAGGGCCAGCCCGCCACTGGCTTAAAGGCCTGCTCGAAAACTCCATTGGAAGTTGGGAAGAGCTTGAAGACACTTTTCGGGCAAATTTCCAAGGAACTTATGTCTGGCCTCCGGACGCGGATGATTTGAGCCATATAACCCAACAGCCCGGAGAGTCAGCCCGAAACTTTGGAACATGTTTCTTACTAAAAATAACCAAATTGTCGACTGTCCAGACGCCTAAGCATTGGCAGCTTTTAAACATAGCGTCCGTGACGAATGGCTCGCCAGACACCTCGGCCAAGAAAAGCCGAGAACGATGGCTGCATTAACATGCCTCATGACCCGCTTTTGCGCGGGTGAGGACAGCTGGATAGCCAGATGCAGCACCGGCGACCCCAGTACATCCGAAGTTAGAGATGGAAACGGGAAATCACGCCGCAACAGCAATAACAAACGCCGGAACAAAGGAGATAGCACGAAGAGCACGCCAGTAAACGCCGGATTCAAAAGCTCTCGGCCAAGTCAGGAACCGCCCTCTAAAGGCGCCAGAGACAAACTGTCCAGCCTGAATAAAATTCTGGACCAAATATGTCAGGTCCATAGCACCCCTGGCAAACCAGCCAATCATACCCACAGAGAATGTTGGGTCTGCAAGCAGTCCGACAAGCTCAACGCCGTACACAAGGGGGAGGATACACCAAGAGAAGATGAGAATGAGCCTCTCAAGGGAGACGCTGGGGAACAAAAGAAATTTCCACCAGAAGTCAAAACAGTAAATGTGCTACACGTGATCAATGGAAAAAACAAAATGGCACTCCTAGAAAAATACGCCCGAAGGCCTATGACCGCGGAGTCCTGCCACTGGTCGTCTCAATCGATCACTTTCGACCATCGTGATTACTCAGCAAGTATCCGGCGTGCAGGATGGGTTGCCCTGGTATTAGACCCAATAATTGACGGATACCGCCTCGCACGAGTCCTGATGGACGGTGGCAGTAGTCTAAACCTGATATACTGGGATACAATCCGCGAAATGGTGATAGACCCAACAAAAATTCGCCATAGCAATATTACCTTTAAAGGAGTAACGCCAGGCCCAGGGGCTCGTTGCATGGGCTCCCTGCTAATAAACGTTATATTCGGCTCCCCCAATAACTTCCGTAGCAAACATCTAACCTTCCACATCGCTCCGTTCCAAAGTGGCTATCAAGCACTACTCGGACGTGAAGCTTTCGCTCGCTTTAATGCAATACCACACTACGCTTCCCTCACACTCAAGATGCCCGGTCCATGTGGCATCATTACAGTGAACGGAAATATTAAGCGATTTCTGCGCGCCAAAGAGCGTGCGGCTGCCTTAACAGCCGCACACTAAAAACGGTCTCACCAACTAATTAGCAGGTCCCCTATTACAATACAAGGGGCTCAACGTGCGCAGACAAGTGGCAATTCTTACTCACCTTGAATTATACATGGTTTATTTAAAAAACTATCTTTTTGCATGACAACTTTTTTACCTAAGCTCCTCTCTTTTACAGATAATCATCGAGCTACACCCGTACAGGATACAACACAACGGAGACACAGGCGCAGACGTGCAACAGGGACCCACTCCAAGGATTCTTTTTAGATTAAGACCCTGCGTAAACCTTTTTTACTGTCTCTTGTTGATACATATCCACCGAATTCTCAGCACAATTGAGAAGGATGCTGACGTCTTGGCATGTGGCCATGTAAGAATAACGCACGTACCTGGACACAAGGGGCTTCTTACAAGCGGCACTATTTCGGCCCGGTTTATACCATAAAGACCAAATACCTTAGGGAGTGTTCGGCATCGCGAGTTCGGCCTTATATGCATCAGCTCCGAATCATTATCTTTGGTCAAATGTTGGGTTTGCCCGGCTCCTGTGTTTTGGTGCCTTATGTTCCGCTTTACCGGCTAAGGTAGCACCAGGAGAACTACTGCGATTGTGCCCTAGTTCATCCGGACGAGCGCCTCAGTAGAGAAAGCCGAAAACTAACTGTCATGATATAGCGTGAGACTGGTCAACCACTCGATGACCTATCGGAATGTTAGAATTCCTCCGCCTTAACGAAGGGCCGTTTTCCGGCCAGGCATTTACGCACCCCGCGATCGGGAGAGTGCGGAGCCACCAGGGGCTATCTAGTAGCCCCACCGTCAAACTCCTATGGCTAAGTGAAAGTGTTCAAGCATTATAGTCTGGTTGCCTCGCTCACTGCGCTATCACCTCCTTATCAGGACCAAGACGTTGGGTTAAGTGTGAACACGCATTTTTGCGAGCACCTCCGCATTATATGCGTGGGGGTTGAAGCTGACGGCTGCAATCTTTCAGGTTATACACATGTATACATAAACGGCCGCACAGGAGGCATCATACTACTTTGAGGCAAAAGTATAAACACGGCCTTATAAAAACTTCATAAAAGCATTATGTTTACAATGAGAATATATATCACTCAAACATAATATTTTTCAAGCACTGGGCCTCTATGAAATGAGCACCCTCGAGAACTTCCTCGAAATAGTGTTCGGCAGCCACACGGCCTATGGCCGAACCCTGCGCCGCAACAGTGGTAGCGTCCATCTCCACCCAGTACGCTTTAACACGGGCAAGGGCCATCCGCAAGCCTTCTATGCATGCCGACCTCTTCATCGCATTAATGCGCGGCACCGCATCAAGGAGCTGCTACACTAAGCTAAAATAGTTGTTCGGCTTAGGCCCTTCCGGCCATAATTGATCCACAACAGACCTCATGGTGAGTTCAGACAACCTATTCAGTTCGACCCATTCGGCTAGCTGGTCAGTCAATGAAAGCGGACACTGTGAAACGTGGAATTGCATCCAGAACAGCTTGTCCACTTCACGATCTGTCTGACCTCGGAAGTACTTGGCCGCATCGGCAGCGCTCGCCGCCAAATCCATATACGCATCTGCCGAACTCCATAGCCGATCCAGAAGGGCATACCGTGGATCTCCGAACTTCCTCCGTAACATGAAGGGTTTTCCAGCCGCAATATCCCCGGCTTCCCGCAGCTCCTCCTTCTTCGCTCTCATAGCAGAACGGGCGTCTTTGTCTGCTGCCGCGGCCTTCTCAAGGTCCGTTGCCTTCGCTTGGTTCTCTTTCTCAAGGACCCGGCAACGGTCGGCAGTGTCTGTCAATTCTACGGCCATCTTGGCCATCTTCTCTTGGCTCTCGCAATGTGCGGCCTTCTCGGCTTTCAACTCTTCGGCCGCCTTCAAAGCAGCAGCATTACTACTCCTCGCTTGTTCCTTGGCTCTGGCAAGTTCCGCCCGCAAGGCTTCCATGGTGGCAGCCCCATTTGCAGTCACAACATATTAAAGATACTAGCATTATGCTGCTCTTAATATGTGGCGTTCACCGGATAATAACACTTACCCTGTGCCTCGTCAAGCCTCTTGTTAACAAGCTCGATGTCGGTGTCTGCCGCATCCAGTTGTCGTTTTAATTGGGAAAACTCCCTAGTCCGGCTAGCCACCGGAGCTCCCACCACCTGCACATAAAAGCAGATTGGTTATTGTCTGGGAATTTGATCTTCTATTCGCCGCCGTTCTCGATGACAACCAGAGTCTCAGGGGCTACTATAACATGTGCAGTACTATCACATATTATCTCACATACCTCAAAGCCTGTCAATAGACTCATAAAGGCTTTATGTAATCCGCTTTCAGCGGACGAGATTCTCTCCATCACCTTACCCATCAGCGTACGGTGCTCTTCTGAGATGGCCGCTCACCCCACCAACTCCCTCAGAACATCCGACCGCACACTAGACGGTGCCGGACTCTTTCGTATGCTCTCTTTGGGAGCCGGACACTGGGGACTTCTGGGGTCTACGGGACTATCTTCTGGCCTCACCGAATCCGGAGAGGCCCTCCGTGATGACACTTCGGGGTCGCCCGCTTCTGGAGCGGAGGAGTCCGGGGGAGGCGTTTCGCTCTCCATCATCTCCGGAAGAAGATCCCCCGAAGACGAATTCATTTGAGAGGGGCTGAGGCCCAAACTACAAGATATATGCGGTGGTTGTTTTCTCAGAGGAAAAAGATAGCATACTCTTACTATTAAAATATTTTGGATCACTTACGACTCATTGGAGGGCAGATCCCCTCGCGGACTTTGTGCGGCAAAAGCACCCCCCGAGGCAGGACCCTCTGTGGGAGACTTCTTCTCCCGTTTGGAGGCTTCGGCTTCCGGATCCTCGGAAGCAGTCCTTTTCCTCCCCCGGTCGTCCTCCTTCGTGTAAACGCTCGTTCCCTCGGTCGGAGCGGGTAGCGATGGGGGCCCGCGTTCGCCCGTATTATCCCTCTCGGTATCTTCTTTCAAGGGTTCCGGGCAAGGTGCGACCTCGAGCATCTTCTCCAATACTGGATTTTCCAAACCCTCAGGGAGGGGGGCCAAACACCGAATCATCTTCGCCTTCGTTAGCCAGTCCTGGTCAAAAGTCGAACTCTCAAAAATAACCTCGAATAAAAGACAGTGTGTCCGGCTAGAGGATTTCTTACTTGTTCAACGGCGCGATTAAGCTCAGGCCCACGTCCTCGGTTATATCCAGACACTCCACTTGAGGTCCGAAGAATGATTTGTAAATCTCCTCGTGCTTCAGGCCGAGGAAACTTTGAATGGCACGTGGTCCCTCTGGGTTGAACTCCCACAAGCGCAGGGGCCGCGTTTGCAAGGATGGACTTGGCGAACTAGCATAAATTGTATTACCGCGACCAAATTGAAATCTCCCTCGAAGAGATCTGGGATGCGGCTTTGCAGTATAGGCACGTCCTTGGCTGGACCCCAGCTCAGACCCCTGCTAATCCATGACATCAGTTGTGGTGGGGGGCCCGAGCGGAAAGCGGGGGCAGCCGCCCACTTGGTACTTCTGGGAGCCATGACGTAAAACCACTCCCGTTGCCATAATTTGGGCACCTTTGGAAAGGAACCCCTCGACCATGGAGCTCCTGCCATCTTGCCTATTGATGCACCTCCGCACGCTGCTTGTTGCCCCTCGATCATCTTCGGCCTTACTTCAAAAGTCTTGAGCCACAGGCCAAAGTGAGGGGTAACGCGGAGAAAGGCCTCACACATGAAAAATAAATGTCGTGATGTGGAGAAAGGAGTCCGGGGCTAGATCATGGAAATCTAACCTGTAATAGAACATCAAGCCCCTGACGAAAGGATCAAGAGTGAGGCCTAGACCTCGGAGGAAGTGGGAGACGAACACAACATTCTCGTTGGGTTCGGGAGTAGGGACGACCTGCCCTCTAGTAGGCAGCCGATGCGAAACCTCGGCGGTCATATATCTGGCCTCCCTCAACTTCTTAATGTCCTCTTCCATAATGGAAGAGGGCGTCCATCGGCCTTGAAGGCTGGATCCGGACATGGTTGAAGGTCCGAAGCACCTAACCTGAGCTTTGGGTGTTAGAACTCGAGGGGGGGAATGGTTTGGTTGAGCACGGGAGGGAAAAAGCGAAAACCTTGTCCTCTTATAAAGAGGGTGAATATCAAGCGTCCTCTCCATAGCCGTTTAGGACTTACCTATAATCTAGGAGTCCTAGACACGGTTGGGTTACCCACAAACCGCATTAATGAGAATCCCGTAATTAGGGGAACACGATCTCCTCTTCGGCAAGACGTGTCAAGAAACCGCCTCGCATTATGTGTAGAGCGGGTTAAGAGAAACGGTTCGAATAATCACCGGGCCATGACATGACGTCATGTTACCAAAACAAGCTAGCGGATTAGATCTGCGGAGACATTATTCTCTCTATGGTGAAATGTGGAACTTATTTTGCAGGGTCGGACACTATTCTCGTATTCAAATTCTTCTATGATGTATTCGAAGAAGGAACCTGCCTAGCAATGCTGAAGACAACTGCGCGCTGGACTCATCGTCATTGAAGCCTGGTTCAGGGGCTACTGTGGGAGTCCTGGATTAGGGGGTCTCCGGACAGCTGGACTATCTCCATTGGCCGGACTGTTAGACTATGAAGATACAAGATTGAAGACTTCGTCTCGTGTCCGGATGGGACTCTACTTGGCATGGAAGGCAAGCTAGGCGATACATATATGGATATCTCCTCCTTTGTAACCGACCTTGTGTAACCCTAACCCTCTCTGGTGTCTATATAAACCGGAGGGTTTTAGTCCGTAGGACAACAATCACAACATACAATCATACCGTAGGCTAGCTTCTAGGGTTTAGCCTATCTGATCTCGTGGTAGATCTACTCTTGTAACACCCATATCTTCAATATTAATCAAGCAGGACGTAGGGTTTTACCTCCATCAAGAGGGCCCGAACCTGGGTAAAACTTCGTGTCCCTTCCCTCCTGTTACTATCCGGCCTAGACGCACAGTTCGGGACCCCCTATCCGAGATCCGCCGGTTTTGACACCGACAGCTCGAAATGAGCCTCGATACCCAGGAATAATTCACATAAAGTGACGTAACCCGCAATGTGTAGAACGGAGGCAGGGGTGAAGTTGTGCAACTGGAGGCCATAGTATTCCAGAAGCCCTCGAAGGAACGGATGAATGGGAAATACAACGCCCCTTAGCAGGTAGGGGACGAAACATACTCGCTCTCCCCCGGATGGATTGGGGAAGTCCTCTGCCTGAATCTCACCATTGAAGGAATCTAGCCCCGCTCAAATAGGAACTAGATCTGCGGGGGGAAGAAATCCCTGTGTCTGCAGATCCGTTAGTTGACTGTGGGACACTGAACACCTCTCCCACTGGCCTTTCTCTAGGACGGAACGGGTGGAGGAGCTGGGGACGCTAGCCATGCTGGAATTGTTTCTCCCAAGCAGTTTCCGAGGATTTCCTCTGTATGGTGCCAAATGGATCTAGGATCCGATCTCTTTAATAGACGCTCTCCCTTGCATGGGCGGGGTGTTATCTGCAAAAATACCCTGACCTTCCACCTTCGCTTAACACGTGGAAGGCGAAGTTATTTAACGCGCACAAGCCGAGGGGAGTGACATGGAACCAATGGTCGAATACATCACTTGGAGATCATTAAAGGAGGAACCAGACTTGCAATGCCGAAGACGATTTGTGTGCCGAACACCTCACTATTGAACACTGGTTTGGGGGCTACTGAGGGAGTCCTGGACTAAGGGGTCCTCGGGTGTCCCGCCTATTATCCATGGGCCGAACTGATGGGCTGTGAAGATATGAAGGCCAAAGACTGTAAAAGTGTCCGGATTGGACTCTCCTTGGCGTGGAAGGCAAGCTTGGCGACCGACTATGAAGATTCCTTCTTATGTAACCGACTCTATGTAAACCCTAGACCCCCCCCCCCCCGGTGTCTATATAAACTGGAGGGGTTAGTCCGGAAAGGACACATTCATTACCATGGTCATACAGGTTAAACTCCTAGGGTTTAGCCATCACGATCTCGTGGTAGATCAACTCTTGTAACACCCATATTCATCAATATCAATCAAGCAGGACATAGGGTATTACCTCCATAGCGAGGGCCCGAACCTGGGTAAACATTGTGTCCCCTGTCTCCTGTTACCATCGATCCTAGACGCATAGTTCGGGACCCCCTACCCGAGATACGCCGGTTTTGACACCAACAACCGTATTTACTTTCTTGCAACCTGGCCGTTGTACGTACGTGTACATGCTACGTGTGCGCCTCTACTACGACACGTGCGCGCCTCTACATCGACCAGTATGTACGTACACGTTCGCGACCAGAATGACAACGCTACGTACGCTTTGACTAGGTGGGTCCCGACTATCAGGCACTTCCTTGCGTGCGAAGATGTAGTTGGTGGGTCCCAGAAGTCAGGGGGCGAATTGTTTTTTTTTTGCCCAGACGCACTTCCTTGCATGCGAAGATGTAGCTGGTGGGTCCCAGCAGTCAGGGGGAAACGTTTTTTTCGCGAAATATGGTGGCCCGTCCGGTGGGTCCCCGCTGTCAGGTGGTGGAATAGTTATTTTGCACGTAATAAGGAGGCACTTCCTTGCTGCGGCCGTGGACCCAGCTGTCAGCCTCTCCACATACAGTACTCTTCCGATGGAAGTCGTTCCTTGACCATGTTGACCATGTCGCGCCGAGAGCACCAGGGCGGTGGACGACGGCGTGGCCTAGGAAGGGGACGATGTGGAGCCGGGGAAGACGCGGCAGTGGAAGCCCACGAGGAGAGGAGTACAAGGGTTCACTGGTTCGGCTATGGTGTGAGGATGCCGTCACCGCAGGGCCTGGCCAGCGGTGGGAATAGTAGGGGCAGTGAGGCCTCCGTGGCAGCACAGCCGGCCACGGGAGGTAGGAGCATGCGGGACGACCGACGCTGCTTTGGGCGGCTGGAGCAAGAAGACCAGAGGTTGAAGAAGCACTACGACCGTTGGATGGACATCGTACGGTCACTGGAGCTAGAATCGTTCAAATTGACTAAGTTGACAAAGCACTCTGTCCCCGTCAACTTAGGAGGCCCACAAGTCAGCCACCCACCAAGGTGGGTCCCAACTAGTAGGGGGGTATTCATTTTGTTGTGCGTAATAAGGCGGCACTTCCGGTGGGTCCGAGCTGACAGCGGGGGAAACGTTTTTTTCGCGAAATACGGTGGCCCGTCCGGTGGGTCCTAGCAGTCAGGGGGGAAACGTTTTTTTCACAAAATACGGTGGCCCGTCCGGTGGGTCCCTGCTGTCAGGTGGAGGAATAATTATCTTCCGCGTAATAAGGAGGCACTTCCTTGCGGCTGTCGTGGAACCAGCTATCAGCCTCTCCAGGTACATTACTCTTTCGATGGAAGTCGTTCCTTGACCATGTTGACCACACCGCGCCGAGAGCACCAGGGCGGTGGACGATGGCGAGGCCTAGGAAGGGAACGACGCGGAGCCGGGGAAGACGCGGCAGTGGATGCCCACGCGTAGAGGAGTATGAGGGTTCACTGGTTTGCTGCGGTGTGAGGCTGCCGTCGCCGCAGAATAACAGGGGGTGTGGGTGAGTAGAGGGATGGCATGGCTATCAGTGGGAGTAGTAGGGGGCGGTGAGGCCTCCGCCGCATCGCAGCCGGCCACGGGAGGTAGGAGCACGACGCACGGCCGGCGCTGGTTTGGGTGGCTAGAGCAAGAAGACCAGAGGTTGAAGAAGCACTACGGCCATTGGATGGACATCGTACGGTCACTAGAGCTAGAATCGTGCATATTGACTAAGTTGACAAAGCCCTCCATCCCCGTCAACTTAGTAGGCCCACAAGTCAGCCTCCCACTATACTGGGTCCCAGCTAGCAGGGGGAGTATTCATTTTTGTCTACGTAATAAGGACGCACTTCCTTGCGTGCAAAGATATAGCTGGTGGGTCCGAGCTGTCAGCGGCGGTAACGTTTTTTCACAAAATACAGAGGCCCTTTCGGTGGGCCCCATATGTCAGGTGGAGGAATCATTATTTTGCGCGTAATAAGGAGGCATTTCCTTGCGTGCGGCCGTGGACCCAGCTGCCAGCCTCTCCCCGTATAGTCCACTTCAGATGCATGTCGGTCGTTGACCATGTTGACCAGGCCGCGCCGAGAGCACCAGGGCGGTGGACGACGGCGAGGCCTAGGAAGGGAACGACATGGAGGCAGGGAAGACTCGGCAGTTGTTTCCCACGCGGTGGGGAGTACGACTGTACGAGGGTTTACTGGTTCGTCTGCTGTCGCCGGAGAATAACAGCAGGTGTGGGTGAGTAGAGGGATGGCTAGGCCAGCGATGGGAGTACGATGGGGCGGTGAGGCCTCCGCGGCAGCACAACCGGCCGCGGGGAGGAGGGAGCAGGAAGTCCCGCCGGCGCTTGTTTGAGCGGGTGGAGCAGGAAGAGCAAAGATTGAAGAAGCACGATGGCCGTTGGATGGACATCCAACAGTCACTGCTTGTGCGTCAACCTTTTCTTAGGAAAGCATCAAATCTGTGGAAAACAGCATACAGCCCATCTACCATTAATTCTAATAATTTACAGCCCATTTGCTAATTCTTAAGGTTTTTTTGGAGCCCATATTCTTTTTGTTAGCACCACGGCCCATATTGTGGCCACGATTAAAAAATTATACGAAAATTTGCATATTTCGGTGTGGTTCGAACTGTATTTAATCCCGAAATTTCGAGTCACATTCAAACTGATTTTAAAAATAAATGTACGTCAATATAAAATCCAAAAAATTGTCCACGCATAAAAATTAATGCAATTTAAAATCTCGAAATGAAAAAAAAAGAAATTTGAAACTAATTGTCGGTTTGATGTGTTTTTAAAATGTACAGCCCATTTCTCAGTACTGATAGGCCATTTTCTCGTGCAGCCGAATGAAGCTCTCCTCGTCAAGATTTGAAGCCCAATAGGCCTGACAAAGCGACTTACTTGGCAAATCACAAAAAAACTGGGCTAGCCATTTTCAGAAAGAAAAAAAACTACTGGCTGGTCTGTGGTAAACTTAAAAGAGAAGGCTGTCTAGACAGGTCAGAGTGCCCCGCAGAGCCCAGTTGACACCCTGCTTCCGTCTCAAAAACAAATTAGATAAATGCCACTCCAATTATGGCGATTCATAAAAATGCCACTGCAATTTCCAAACTTTGAAAAATGCCACTGTAATTTTTGCAAACTTTGGAAAATGCCACTGCAATTTGCAAACTTTGAAAAACGCCACTCCAGACTTCGAAAAATGCCACTGGAAATGGCATGAAATGGTATTTTTCAAAGTTTGTAAATTGTAGTGGCATTTCTCAGAAACACCATCTTTGGAGTGGCATTTATCAAATTAACCCAAAACAAAAATAACTGGGCGAGCTGCTGGGTCCCTGGTGTCAGCCGCTTGTTGTGCAATTCTCTCATTTATTGACTACGTTGACAATGGCATGGGACCCAGATGTCAGAAATCCATTAGGAGGAGCCATTTTTTATTGGCTTGAAATAAGGAGGCACTTGCTTGCGTACTGCCATGACCATGGTGGGTCCCTGTTGTCATCCTCTCCACATACAATCATCTCCCGATTGTGTACGCGTCAACTTGGTAGGCCCACAAATCAGCCTCTAAAACCATGGAGGACAAATACAACCCATTTAAAAAAATAACAGCCCATTCCATACATTCAAACGGAAAGTTCAAGATTCAGAGAAAAGTAACATGTCTGATCCACATATAGAGTACTGAACTTCCATGTTGACAACCATCATAGCCAAGTTAACTATCTACTCCCTCTAATACTCTAGTAGCGTACAAGTACTCTTAGCTAACTAGACGATCCCGACTGCCATCTGCGGTACATGATAAACACCGGCACCGGCGGAGGCGCCTCGCCTCGGACATGCCAGAGGTGCGATAGGGCGCGTTGCTCGCGCGCGTTGGCCCTTTCCATGCCGGTGTGGTCCACCGAAGCTTCGGCTTCTAAGCGGGAAACCCACTTGACGAGCTGGTAGTAAAAATCAGCGTCGCGAACGCGTGCGTGCCCGACAGCCTCCAGGGCTATTTGTCAGGTGCCGACCTCCACGTAGTTGGCCCAGTTGCGGGCGCTCTGCTCATGACTCAGAGCGTCGGTGCGCTACTGCTCCATGTCCCGATGGCGGCGCAAATCGGCGATACGTTGCACCTCCGCCAAGCGGTCGCGCTCCAACAACTCCTGCTCCTCCGCCAGGTGGTTGCGCTCCAACAAGTCCTTGATATCCGCATTGTCATCTAAATACCAATAGAATGCCTCCTCCCCCCACCTGCCTTCCAGTGAAAAACCGAACACTAGTTCCGGCGGTGAGCGCCTCCGGCCTCGCCTATCGCGGATGGGCGGGGGCATGGCGGACATGGCGAGACCAAGGATAAGTGGTGAGCGACGTCGGGCCGGTGGGGGCTTATGAGGATAGGGTGAGTTGGGTCATGGTGCCACCATAGAAGGCCGGGAAACAGTACTTATAGGCGGAAGGTAGCGCGACGGTCATCGGAATTCAATGCATAATTAAGCAGGCATGGCCTAGGGCGCCAGCTTGCCGTGGAAAACTAGAGAAACTAAAATTCTGATTGTGACGTCCCGTCCCGTCCGTGCTGGGTCGCACGCCGGCATGACGGTCAAACGAGTGTACTCGAATCATCTCCCTCCTTGTCAATAATGATTCCACGGATTTAAAAGGCCCGCAACAATTAAAGCGCATCTTTTTTCACATCAGTTAGCTACCTTAATTACAGTCGTCTGCATGCAGGCACTCAAAATCGCTCGCATCTCGTATGTGGAGCTGCATGCAACGAGTCGCAGCCGAGGGCATTAGTTGATGAACTTTAGCTGGGAGATAAGGCATTTGCGAACTTTTTCGCTGGCAGTTTCTTCTGATTCGCATGGCATTTTCTTCAGAGCAGCTTATCAGTTTCTTCAGAGGTAGGCATTTATTCAAAATACTGCCACTTCGGACCTTGCATCGCAACTAAAACTGCCAGGAGCGCATTAGTAGGCTAGCTAGTGATCGATCAGTAACTTGTAAACACTGAGCGGACATATATAAGGAACCATTAATGCATCTCAATGATTCACAGATCATATACAAATATGTAGCTCCAAAAGCAAAGATCAGCCACAACTCAAACCAACTAGTACGATTCCCATACATAAGATCAACATGTTAATGCATCTCAATGATTCACAGATCATATACAAATATGTAGCTCCAAAAGCAATGATCTAGAAAAAACATATGTTCTTCCTACTAACATGGATGCGTCTCTTGGCCAACATTCAGTACAGACTGAAAGACAAATTTGTTTGTGAAGTCTACAATTCCTCTTGCAAACGTAAGTGGTTTCACCAACAGCTGGAACCATGAGAATGAACCACACATGATGGAGGAACATCCACTGCAATATGATTTGGTCTTCTCTCGATCACACGGGGAGACTATTTTCAGAATACAAACTTTAACTTAGGCAAAATTATGCCCATTGTATAATCAGACCAAAGCAATGAAGCACCTACTGTTGGCCAATAAATAGTACAGTACTACTTTTCTGCAGTCCATGAAGTGACTATCCAATCTTTCTGTGTCTATTTTCAAATGGCACTGCATGCAGTGACTATACTATTCTCTTGTGCAGTTCAACCAAAATTGCGGTCACTTTGTGTGTTTGCCAAATAGCAACAGGCAGACATCTCTGTCTGCACAAATATCAGGCAGCTAGTATACATATACCCCACCTTGTATTTTCGGTTTAAACATGTCTCTTCCGCTTAGCATCTGTCATGTTTTGCACTGGACAATTTGATACAATCATGTTTTGCCATGGATAATTTCATACTGAATTGAGTTGCTTGTTCAGAGCAGAAATATAGCGCCTATTCTTCATCAGACCAAGGATATCCATGTTCGTAGTGATGGAAGAGGTGAAATCGATACAACCGAAATTGAGCATCCAATCATTGAATCATGTCTTGCACCTCCAATGTAGGTCCACCCTGCCAATAAATTCACATGCAAACCACTTATATTACTATCCAATGACAGTACAAAAAGAGTAGCAAGATAGAAGCAAACCATGTACCTTCTTAATGAACAGCTCATAGTGCCACCAATTGGATATAAAGGTTTGGAAGAAAACATGCTCCTAATGTTGAACCAGTTGGACTTTTTGTGCAGTTCCACTAAAATTGAGCATTTCTGTTTGCATAGATATTGAAAGTGTGATTACTATAAAAGTGGCACTAGTTGAAGCATAGACTCACAAATATAAGCATTCCAATCTCTCAATGGGAAAAGGTAGCAAGACTATTTCTAACCACCTGTTTGAAGGAATAAATAAGGCAACAACGGCTGATGTTAGAAAGGCATATATAGTTCTTTCTAAAAGAATGATCGATTACTGACCTTTCCTCTTCTTTTAAGCATATTTTGTGCACTTCAACTAAAATAAAATGCCATCACCGCCTTGACAATTCAGTGACACTGTACAAAAGGAAATGACTTAACATTACATCATGATGTCAGGTATGTAGTCGACAGGCATTAGAGACAAACTTACAGACCTCCTCCGATAACATAATGAACATTAATTTTAACAAAGGTGTGACTAGCTTTACCGGGATAATTTGAGTGAACTCTACACCCTCTGTTCCTTAATATAAGACATTTTCACGGTTCAGTTTAAAGTACCCAAACATCTAGTATTTAGAAAAAACAGGTAGTATTTTTCTTGAGCACATATCTGGGAAAGCTTGCCACACTTTATTTATGTCCATACACTAATGCAACACCATTCAAAATTTTGAATACTACAAATATACACTAATCCAGTGGCTAGTGCAATAGTAGAGTAGTTATTTTATTATAGGGTACAGTACAATGGTTTTACTGAACAGATTTCAATAAACTCTGGCACTAGAAGATTTCTATAAGAATTAACAATACAAAATGTAAAGGTAACACGTTTCAGCATTGGTATACTAGTTGTGCATGAGCATTAAACCAAATACAAAAGTCTAAAGGTAACTAACATTATTAACTAATGACAGTATAAAAAATTGCAAACCATGTACCTCCAAGGTAAATATCATTTTGAACTCAGGGGGACCTTAAAAATTGCTATCCCAATCTTGATAATCGATCAAACATAAAAACTTGATCGAACGAATCAAGAGTATAGCCAGAGGAGGAGGTGCCCACTCTTGACCTTTCCTCTTGTCTTCATAATTTTTTGTGCAGTTTAACCAAAATAAAATGACATCAGTGCCTTGGCATTTTGGTGACACTATACAAAAAAAATAACTTATCTCATGAAAGTGAGGTATGTAATGTATAAGCATTAACAGTGCAAAAATCTGATGGTAGTAACAAGTTTCATCATTGGTATACTGGTTGTGCAACAGCATTAGAATGCCTTAACTGAAAAATCTTTAATACATCCACAATCAACAGCTAACCCTGAAATAATCTAGTGACATTAAATGGCATTTCTTAAATTTCTCGGTGGCATTAGACTGAGTGCAGCATTAGTTAAATGTGGCATCACTTTAGCAGTAGCATTGCTTGACTTGACTGCTGGCATTATACTAACAGCAAAAAAGTGACAATAAAAGCATGGGAGGCCCATTCGGACAGTGGGCGCACTAGTACGATGTACCTCCATGGACGCATAGAGTGGTGAGGGAGCTATGGTTGCCCAGAGCAACAAATATCCAGGCAGCATATGTGGATTACGTCCCATTTTTGTTATGTTTAGCCACCTTTTTCCTATGTGAGGACAACAAACTGATCGACCTGGTCATTCTCTATTGTGTTGTCATGCCCTTCTACCCTTCTTCAACCAAGAGACACGAGACTCGTTCCTTAGCTACTGATTTTCCCCTTTTCAACCTAGATGCGGGTTCGATGCCTACTCTCTTGGACAGTATAGTCTCCCTTCCTTTCCTTATTCAACCTAGACATGGATTAGTCTGCATGAAGTAGGGTTTCCTTTAATATTGCAAATTAAGATTTTCGTTTGCGTGACCAGCAGAGCAGAGGATAGCAAATTGGGAAGATGGTGGTGTGGAAAAAGATCCACATGCAGCGACATGGCAGATGGGGGCAATAGAACAAGGGTATGGTTAGAAAAGAGGTAGCATACCTGAGGGTCGGCGAGAAGTGGCTTCGCTCGTGGTCGTCGTCCTCCGCACGCACTACGGCAGCGAGCTTGGGGACGGAGGCCATCCCGCGTGGGCGCTAGGTCCGAGAGGACGACCTTGTCGTCAGTGCGTGACCTCGCTCGCCGATGACGAGTGCGTCAACGTTGCACGTCCTTTTCTTCCCCGGTGGATCTGTGACCACCGGTGAGGAGGGAGAGAGAGGCTGTCTTTTTTAGATCTGGAGAGAGGGTGATAGTGTGAGAAGCAAGTGGGCAGCCATTAGCAAGAAAGCTCTGAAGCTCCAGCCTATATATCTTTTTTATACTACTAGTACTAGAGGTGGAGTAGTGGTAGAGTAGTTTATATTTTCTCTACAAACAGTACCAATTAGTCGTGCTTCAAAACTGAACGGCACGCCATTAAAAAAATAATGTCGAGAAATAATACGGCACTTCGGGCCAACGTGGCCAGATCACATTTTGCACGAGAAATTACACACCATGTTTCGTTGACATGTGGTCCCGTTCCAACATGTCAGTGAGACGACGGCGAGTCCTTTTGTACAATTCCCGTAAGGACGTGTAGGCTGGGGCGCCTCTTCGTGTATCGTGGCAAACTGGCAACCGTCCGCCGACTCTTCGCCTTTCCCTCTCGATTTGGAACTATTATTGCACGCTCTTCCTCCCTCCTCCATTTGCCTTCACCCTTCCTTCTACCATTGTTTGATCGTCTTCTCCATGGAGGGAACAAGCCGGAAATGACCCCGTTATTCTTGCCCCAATCTGAAAGATGACATGGTGGGGGAACTCATTGATCGGTGCGACGTCATCACCTCAGGTAGCATGGCAGGATAGTTCAAGAACATTCTTTTTTTGACACCTGAAATAGTAGGAGAGGCTCCTACTGTATATATTGGATTAAAGTATCAAAAAAGTTTGGTACAAAGTTATATCCTTACATCCATAGCCATGATAAAATTAAGGGTATATGTAGGTAACCTAAGTAAGTACTAGACTATGAGGCAACAAAGGACTGAATAAAAGTTGAGAGAAATTGTTTGTGTTTCTCCTTAGCTCTATGAATGAGTAAAGAGAGGTCTTCTTTGAATCTCCTTGCCCATGAGCCAATCGTGGGGTCAATTCTCCTAAAGTGCTTGTTATTCCGTTCTTTCCACAAACTCCAGGAGGCATATAAAAAAATCTCCATAAACATTTGGTTGTCCCACATTGATTTGGCTTCCTTGATCCAGTTTAGGCGATCTCCATTAGTTGTCCAGTGGATATGCAAAGTGTCCCAATAGGCTGAACTAAAGTGGCAAGTAAAAATCATATGTTCAATCGTTTCTTCCTCAGTGCTGCCACACAGAATGCAACCATGATTGTCCCCGATGTTGTATTGTCTTCTCTTTTCATGAACATTCTCGACTCAACTAATAACATCATTACAAGGAACCCAGGGGTCCAGGAGCGGTTTGATCTCCCTTATCTTGTTCGCTATAAGCCTGTTCGCATGGGCGCGGACGACGGAGGACTCACCTTGTGCAAGTTGATGCCGCTTGATAACGATACATGTGATGTCAAGATGCCATCGCTTCAGGGTAAGGCCTGGGCTGGCGCAAATGGAGATTGGGTTGTTTATATTGGGTACAATTGCGAGTGGGAACTTGTCAATGTGTACACTCGTCAGTGGATTCCACTTCCAAAAATCTCAGAGTGCCCTAAGGTTGACCACACAGATGATCTACGTACGTTCAAATACGATCATGGTGAATGTCGTCTACGGAAGATAGCAATTTGTCGAGTTCCCAACCACTCTTGGAATTACAAGACCTATCAAGTTGTTGCTATCTTCGACAAGCTTGTTACCTTCCTTACTGATTCCATGGTTCGTCCATGGATATTGCTCAAAAATCAGTTTCTGTACACGGATGAGTACTGCGATGCAATTGAATACGAGGATCTTGTGTTTGCTGCCACCACTCGTGGCACTGTTTTTGCATGGGATCCTTGTAGTTTCAATACGTTTGCCTTCCACCATAATTATAATTGTTTCATCCACATGCATGCGGGTTAGCAAGTTTCTCTTTACTAATTAACCTTCTTCTTGTGTTTCCAAGGTCATGTGAACATTCCACAACCTATAGTTGAAAAATTTTATAACCAAGGGGGAGATGACGTTGGTGATGATCACGAGCATGAGGACAAGCAGAACTTATGTACTCAGTGGCGCCTAGCAACTAATTCCAATGGATCACCTCTTCTTGTCTATATACAGTGCACTGTGATTATTACTACTGAGTTAGAAGGTGTTCTCTCCCATGGTCGCCCTCTCCGGACCTATTCCAACACCCGTTGCAGGGTATTCGGGATGGATACTAGTGTGCTAGCACCAACACCTCCTCCCTGGTACAATATTGATAGTCTTGGAGAAAACTCGCTCTTCCTTGGACAAAACTATCCAATGATGGTGAAAGGCAATCCAGCTGCTGTCGACACAATGTTACTACCATATATGACAAGCAACTGTATCTATACCTCGGACATTGCGGTCGTTCCCTACCCTAGTCCTGATATATGTCGCTTTAGCCTGGATGATCAGTCCTGCGTTGCTCTCGATATTGACAATAGCTGGCCCTTCCCAGAGCACCTATGGTTCAAAGCAAGCGTTTCCAACGCCGAGGATTGGTTGAGTTGAAGTTCATTTCATTGCTTGTTATTTGTTGTGTGATGAAAACTTCAGTATTTACTAGAATGTTTTGTTGGAAATAATCTATAATCCAACATGTATCGTCGTTGTTGTTGTGTGTTGATGACTTGTTGTATGTAATGAATGGTACATTTGCAAATGTTTGTCATAGACTCAATTTATGAATGGTTTTTGAGTCACTTCTTGGAGTGTGAGTACTGTTGTAGTATAGCCAGCATCCGGTTAGTATATGAAGTTGCCACATCACATAGAGCCAACCTAATATAGGAGTACCAGATCTGAGATGCCATGTGTACCAGATGAATGACTCCAAATTCGACCACCGTGATGCTAGGTGCGAGCCGAGGAACACTGTTGGAGAGACCCCCCTCATAATTTTCCTACATTGGTCGTTTGATTCATAGGATAGAATGCTATAGGATTTTTTTTCTATGTAATCATGTTTTAATTGGCAATCTAGCATCCACTCCAACTTTTGTTTCACTTCCTTTGATCCTACGAAGAGAGTACTTGCTATAAATGATGTGCCACTTGAAGAGACGCCTATATTAATTAACCATGCTCTAAAAAGGTGGACCAACTTTGGCTATAGTAGTACTGTACTAGGTTAGTAGGTGACCTTGCGCTTGGCTCTTCTCCTCTTCCGGAAGTCGAACAATAATGATGGTACTACTTCTGGCAATCTGACACCAAATGAACTATTGCATGTCCACCGCTTGTAAGCAAAAGTTTCTCCTCGTGCTGCGAGCCACCGCACACGTGTTGGCGAGGGAGAAGGTATAGTAAGCAAGCTTCTCGTTGTTCCGCGAGTTGACGGGACACATCAAAGTTACGTATTTATTAGTACTCTCTTCAAAAAGGGCCGACCATGTCCATGGCTACCATCCCGTGCTCTGTCATTGAGTACATGCACTATTCACGTGCCATCGAGGAGAAAAATATTGCATAGTACTAGGTGTCGTCGAAGTGCACGACTCACTTACGCACTGCATATCTCCATTTTCTTGCATGACACGCCACCTTGATGCTAGATGTCCCGCGTGTCATGGAGGCATATAGTATGATTTTGTAAAATGGAGGCATATAGATGTCCCGCATGCTAGCAACAGGATGAACAAAGCTCATGTCTTAAACGAAAGAGTGGAAGAACATAGATTCCCGACGACCGAGAAGGAGCTACAAACCTCGGGGTGGAGCGTCTGCACTCATCATATTTTATATTATTCAACGATATAAAATCAACCAAATCTCTCCATGTTCCTACGCCATTCTATAGTACTATGAGAATAAATTTGAACGTAAGCCATTGATTCACTCTATCCAAAGGTCATAGTTGGAAAATCCAAACAAAACCAAGCATTGGATCAACTCTTTTTTTGAGATCAACTCTTTTAGCATTTAGATTGTTGCGGCATGCCCACCTAGCCCACCTATATATCCGCTCACGTGTGATGACCACAGGAGCTATCCACTCAGATTGTATGTTAAAAAAATAAAGGTCGATAACTAATGCGGCACCTCGGGCCAACGCGTCCAGATCACATTTTGCACGAGAAATTACACACCATGTTTCATTGACATGTGGTCCCGTTCCAACATGTTAGTGGGATGATGGCGAGTCCTTTTGTACAATTTTCGAAAGGACGTGTAGGCCGGGGCGCCTCTTTGTGTACTATGGCAAACTGGCATTGACTCTTCGCCTTTCCCTCTCAATTTGGAACTGCTGTCGCACGCTCTTCCTCCCTCCTCCATTTTCCTTCACCCTTCCTTCTGCCATTGTTCGATCGTCTTCTCCATGGAGGGAACAAGCCGGAAACGACCCCGTTATTCTTGCCCGATTTGAAAGATGATGTGGTGGGGGAACTCATTGATCGGTGCGATGTCATCACCTCGGCTAGCATGGCAGGTTTGTTCAAGAACATTCTCGACTCAACTAATAACATCATTACAAGGAACCCAAGGGTCCAGCAGCGGTTTGATCTCCCCTATCTTCTTTGTCGTGACCCTACTGACTGGCGCGGGGATGAGGGAAGCCTCGCATTGTGCAAGTTGATGCCGCTTGATAATGATACGTATGATGTTAAGATGCCATCGCTTGAGGGCAAGGCTTGGGCAGGCACAAATGGAGATTGGGTTGTTTATATTGGGTACAATTGCGAGTGGGAATTTGTGAATGTGTACACTCGTCAGCGGATTCCACTTCCAAAAAGCTCCGAGTGCCCTGAGGTTGAGCACACAGATGATCTACGTACGTTCAAATATGATCATGGTGACTGTCGTCTATGGAAGATAGCAATTTCTCGAGTTCCCAACCGCTCTTGGAATTACAAGAACTATCAAGTTGTTGCTATCTTCGACAAGTTTGTTGCCATCCTTCGTGGTTCGACTGGATGGATATTGCTCAAAAATCAGTTTCTATACACGGATGTGTATTATGATGCAATTGAATACGAGGGTCTTGTGTTTGCTGCCACCACTCGTGGCACTGTTTTTGCATGGGATCCTCGTAGTTTCGGTACGTTTGTCTTCCACCATAATTATAATTGTTTCATCCATATACATGCGAGTTAGCAAGTTTCCCTTCTCTACTAATTAACCTTCTTCTTGTGTTTCCAAGGTCCTGTGGACATTCCACCACCTATACTTGAAAATTTATATAACCAAGGGGGAGATGAGGATGAGGAGGGTCGATATACTCAGTGGAGCATGGCAACTTCCGATGGATCACTCCTTCTAGTATGTATATAGCCCACTGATGATGTTACTACTAAGGAAGCAGGTGTTGTCTCCCATGGTCGCACTCTCCGCACCTATTCAAACACCCGTTGTATGGTATTCGGGATGGATACTACTGTGCTAGCACCAACACCTTCTCCCTGGTACAGTATTGATAGTCTTGGAGCAAACTCGCTCTTCCTTGGACAAAACTATCCTATGACGGTGAAAGGCGATCCAACTGATGTTGACACAACGTTACTACCATTTATGAGAAGCAACTGTATCTATACGTCGGACATTGCGGTGGTTCCCTACCCTGGTCGTGATATAGTAGGTCGCTTCAGCCTGGATGATCAGTCCTGCGTTGGTCACGAGATTGATAGTAGCTGGCCATTCCCAGAGAATCACTTGTGGTTCAAAGCAAGCGTTTCCAACGCTGAGGATTGGTTGAGTTGAAGTTCATTTCATTGATTGTTATTTATTGTGTGATGAAAACTTTAGTATTTATAATGTATCCTCATTGTCGTTGTGGGTTGATGACCTGTTGTATGTAATAAAATGATATGCCTGTGATAAACTTACTAAATTTATGAATGGTTTTCGAGTCGATTCTCTGAGTGGGTGCTGCGACGAGGCAAAAAAATATTTTTCGAATACGTAATTGTATGTAGCACAGACTCCAGGAAATTTGGCCACAGTGTGAGGTGGGCCATATATTAATGTGTTTGCTGCACGTAACCAGCACCTCGAATCCTCGATACTGCTACTATAAGTAGTAGAAGTAGTAGGGTGGCATGGGCTAGAACAAGCATTCACGTCCAGGAGTACGGCACACGCCACCAGCATGACTTCCATCTGACACCATATTTGCTGGACTCCGTGCTACAGCAATCTCTTCAACCTCGTCATTTCTCTAACTCAGCCATCACGCAGCGGGCGAGGTGGGGGTTTGCGGATAGTCGGTTTCCTCAACTGCGGTCCCACTTGTAAGGCCAACTCCAACGCACGACCCCAAACGGACCTCCGTTTTGCCCGGATTCTGTCCATTTGGGTAGGGCAATGGGGTCATGTCCGGGCCATTTCTCGGATGCGGTGGTCGTGCGGAGAACGCGCGGACGCATCCCGGCCGCGTACATTTTTCTTTGCAAACACATATCTTTTTTTCATCATTGATTTTTTGGTACATGGAAATACATCACCAAAATTCTGACTAGAAAAACAAGAATCACAAGAATACATTTTAGAAGATATCCAACTTCCATAACTGCTCCTGTAAGTTGGATTAGTTTCTTCTCGATGCATTCATTGTTGATCTGCGGAGGCTCGATCATGCGTGCTTCTTTCTTCTTCGAGTGTAAATAAGTAGATGTCTCTAGCCTCTGTTCTATCAACAAGTGCACTAGTCTCATCTCTAGCCTCTATTCTAGCTAAAAGTGCTAGAACATCTACTAAATTGCGCCCTATCAATATATCGTTGTACTCTTCTTCCCAATACCAACACTTGCATGCATTCTACACAATAAAATTTTAAGTTAGCACAACTATTCTAATCCGAGAGCACAACCGAAGATTTGGTCGAGTTCTTCCTCCTTTTGCCGACACGTGGGACATCCAACATCCAGGTCGTGTCATGCAAGAAAATAGAGTGGTAGTTGAAGCCACGTGATGTGCATCTTGGGTTAAATTGTAAATAGAATCTTACTACTCTTGAGTAACTCCAAAAGCGGCCACCGAAGATCTTTATTGGATTTGTTTTTCATCACCAGCACGTCGAGTTGAAAGATGTGCAGGTTTAGTGGATCCTCTTGCATTTTCACTGACATGTGGGACCGCATATGAGCAAACAGACGATGGGCTCCGCGCATCTGCTGGCTGGCTGAGAAGAGAGATAGAGGAGGGCTGAGCATGGACTCCAGGAAATTTGTTCTATGTAACCAGCACCTCGATATAGTGGGGTGGCATGGGCCATAACTAGCATTCATGTCTAGCAGTACGGCACACGCCACCCACATGAGTCCCATCCGACACCAATTTTCTTGGAGTCCATGCTACAACCATCTCTTCTCCCTCCTCTTTTCTCAGCCATCGCGCGGTGGGCGGGGTGGGGGTTTGCCGATAGTCGGTTTGCTCAACTGCGGTCCCACTTGTAAGTGAAAATGCAACACAGCACACATTCCCCCTTGAGCGGCGTGCCGGACCAACCGTGTGGGGGTGCGACGCAAACACGGTAGGCTTTTCCTCTCGAACTTGTAACTTGTAAAATTTGGTTCCGATCCATGGCGTGACTGATAGATAGAAATAAAGATTTTTCCTAGAGTAATGAGAAGTTTGGTTCTGGTGCGGTTCATGCATGGAGTACGTAGAAAAATTATGAAGTTGATGTGAAAGGTAAGATAATTACTAGTAGTACCATATACTACTACATGGATTTGACGGAAAGATAAAGATACATACCGATCGATCAACGACATCCTCACGCCCTAGTGCACCGGGTCACCAACCGACATGTGAGGAGCAGCGGCGTTGGCAGCAAGCTCAATGTGCTTCTGAACAATGTCGTTCAAGGTTGCCCTGCGGTCCAAGAAGGCCATCGTCCTATCGTCCTCCTCTTGCATGTAGTAGTCCTTGTGGACGATTTGCGCGTAGACATGGGTGATTATGTCGATGGTGTCTTGCTGCGCCAGGCGCTGCGCGGCGAGCGCGACCTCGAGGTGGACATTCTCCGGCGTGAGGCGGGCAGTCGCAGGGCCACCAGTGCGCCGAAGAGGTCGTCACCATAGAGGCAGTTGAGGGTGGCAGGCATCGCAGAGCCTGGGTGCGTGGGCTGGAGGCGTACGTCAAGGTCGTCCGCGAGCTTCTTAACGATGGTGAACTTGTTGAGGAAGCCGACGAGGACCTCGTCGAACAAGGAGACGAAGCTATCGTCCAAGCGGCCCCTCGCCCTGGCGGCCTCAAGCACTACCTGGAGACGTTCCTCGGTGCCGGGCCGCAGGCCAGCGTCATGGACCATCTAGCATAGCCGGCTGATGCTCGCGCTCATCGCCTCCATGGGTCTAGCTTCTAGTCAACTGATCTTGTGATTGGAGTGATCACTCTTTCCCTTGGGTGCGTATGTGCGTAGGATTTTGTAGATTGGACTGGCAGGAGCCTTTATATGAGAAGTGTAGACTGCGTTGAATTCACGTGCATGTTGGCCATCTACTCCTCGCCCCTCTACTGCACCTGCATTTGGCTGTATGACAGGTTGGCCAGCCACCCGTTGGGCCCACGTGTCATACACCCAAAGGCAGGTGCGATAAGTCAATGAAGTTGCGTCCCCCTCCATGCCCGTGCATGCTTTCAATGACTTGAGACTACCAAACATCACATGCAGTGGTTAGTTCATTGCATGTAATCCTATTAAGTAGCGAAAAGACATTAAGTTATCTCACTGATAGGAACAAAACAATACACCATGTATTTATTTACAGAGGGAGTAGTACATTTTTTGTGACATGCATTACTAGATATTGCCAGTCAAATACTAAATCCAGATGGACGTGGTAGTACTACTAAATCCAGATGGTGGTGGTAGTACTAGTAGTAGTACTACTACTAATGTAGTAGCACTGTACTGCCCGTTGGTCAAATTATTGTGTGCTGCTCCTCACATTGAAGTGACAAGACCCTACGCCGGAGATGACACCTGAGTATAGGCGCCGTGTTCGGCATACCATAGTCAGCCTCACTGTCTGCAGTCACTATCATCATGGCTGTAGACCTAGCCTACTTACAACTAGCCGTGTTCGACATAATTTCCCATGCGTAGATGCCCGTGCATTGCACGGAAAACCAAGATTGGGGGGTGGACGGCGCCGATAGCGGCCATCGTGCCAGATTTTTCCATGGCCTTCTAGATGTGGTGAGGAGGAGATAAGACTGATTGTGAGAGACAAGGAGTTGTTTGTAAATAGGGAACAAGTGCGGGCATCTTTTTGCAAAACTGGAGAAGTTTGGTTTGTATGCGTCAGATCTAGATCCGACGGCTATTGGTGAAAGATGGCAGGCTGTAGCGACCAGACCTCAAACGGTCCAATCTCTGTGCTCAGGTATCATCCCTGGATCAGTAATGCTGACACCACACAGTACTTGAAGGATTTATAACAGAGTGGCAATCACACACTTATTACATCGAGTGTCTCAATAGAGATCTTATTACAATAAATATGGCTTAAGGCCATCTAATAATGATAATAGCGGAAGGCTTGGAAGATAAGTGAGTCCATCAACTCCAACAGCATCACTGAGTATAGAACCACGACCTAAAACTCCTAAATCGTCGTCTGAAAAGCCTGCAACATTAACATTGCAGCCCGAAAACGGGTCAGCACATGGAATATGCTGGCAATGTAACACATAGAGAGTAATGGAATGAAACAGCTATACTATATGCATATTTGGCTGGTGGAAAGCTCTATGGTTACAGTTTTGCGTAAAGCCAATTTTTCCCTACTGCAAAGGAATAAATTTATTTAACTATTATGGTGGTTGTTAAACATTGAGAATGGTTGCCAGCATCCTCGATCCCAATTAAGTAACATCATTAAACAAACATGTCAAATTCAATTTTATAGTAGCATGAAAAATCTCATGATCCCTTTGAGCCTGGGTGGCGGTCCAAAAGAAAACATGCAATCCTGGAATACCCAGGTACCTCAATCCACCCAGATGTGTATTTAAGTTGCCACCTTAGATAAACCATTGATTTAAAAATCTCACATCTGTCATGGATATCACTCACCCAATCCACGTCTACTAGCATAGCATAGCAATAATAAGCAAACGTAGAAGTAACTTCCAAAGGTTTGATAATAAACAGGTAATAGGTACTACCTCAACTACTTCCCAAACCCACAATTTAATTAGATCCTAATCATGCAATGTGTAGGGATTGATCTAATGCAATAAAACTGGGTAGTAGAAGGTATGATCAAAGTGTTACTTGCCTTGCTGATGACCCGGGAAACCTAACGATTCGAAGTAGCAAGCGGCGCACTCCAGGTACTCTATCGCAAACAAACAAGCATACAATAAGTACTCAACTAATGCACATATAAACTCCAATAAGATATCTAACCAGAAAGTTCATCTTAAGAACTCCGGTTGGCAAAAAGAATCAAATCGAACGAAGCAACGAAAGACAAACGGCAAAAGAAACAGGCTTCGTTTACTATTCTGGATCTAAGGCAATTTTTACAGAAGCAAAAACTTGTTTAAGTTGGTTAAACGGAAAGAGGGTTTCGAGACGAAACTCCAGGCGCTTGAATCGCCTGATTCCGATAAACGAGCGAGAAGTTATACTAAAACGAAAATCGGATCAGAAATCACGATCAGAAAAATCGCGGATTTAATCCGAGAAAAAGAAAAACGATGAACAGTTTAACGAACGAACGTTCATTAACTAGATCTAAACGACGAACACGTTTGTTAAAATGAACGAACGAGCGAACGCTCGCTAAATAGAATAAACCGAAAAAAGCCGTTCTAAAAAATGGATCTAAAAACGCGGCTTTTAAAAAAAACGGGCGGTTTTCTAAAGAAAATCGCCGGCGACTGCGGCTACCTCGGGCGGCGTGTCCGGCGAGCGGGCGAGGAGGCTCCAGCGAGTGGGCGGGGCGGCGGCGGCGAGGCGACGATGCGGGCGGCGGCGCGGGCGGTGGCGTGGGCGGATCGGGCGCTAGGCTTTTGGCCCGGGTGGGCTGTCTCGGGCCCCAGGCGGCGGCTTATAAGGGCTTCCCCGGGCGGAGTCCCGCTCGGGTACGGCCCTGAGTAAGTTCGCGTTTTTTTAATAAAACGCGCAGAAAACAAATAAAAGAAATACTAAACGGACTCCAAAAATCCCGAAATAAATTTTCCCCGGCTTATAAAATTAAGGCGCACAGGATGAACATTTATTTGGGGCCTAAATGTGTCACACCCTAGCTAGCCATGCATTAGAGTGTTGCATCATGTTTACTCTTTCATCAGAAACCTGAAATGGGGATGACAGAACCCCCAGTCCCCTCTGAAACCAACTAGGGTTTACTAAAAACTTTTTCAATGAACCTGAAATGCCCTTCTAAAATGCCCATCATTTTTGTCTTGGTTCAGAACCTCTGCCAAAAGTGGTGCACATTTTCCTAGGCCATCTTAGGGTTTTTGAATTAAATCATAAATATTTGAATTTGGGCATTTAAAATTATATAAAATATTTAAATGCTCAAATATCTCCAAACTAAAATGTTCCATGTTGGAAATAATCCAACTATGGACCAGGAGTAGTTTGGTGATTTTAGGAGTAGCCTAAGTATTTTATTTAAATTCAACAAAGTTGCAGAAGTATTAAAAAAACAGAAAACAGAAGAAATGAAAAAAACGTACCTGGCGCCTGCTCCCGGCCCACCTGCCGGCCCAGCCCAGCGCCGCTCCAGCGAGCTGCTTGCCGGCCAGGCAGGCAGGTAGGTGCCCGACGGCGACCGCAGCGCGCGCCACGCACCTGCTCGCCGCCTCGCCGCTCCCCGCGCCCGGTGACGTCATGGACCAGCCTCCCTCGCTCCCCCGAACCCCCCAGACACCCCCTCTCCTCTCCAGCTCCTCCCCCTTGCGCTCCCCCGCCATGACCGACGCCACCATCGCCG